>NC_134485.1:419699485-419896985 GCF_040206685.1 Ascaphus truei | reverse complement strand
GGTGTGTATTTGCAGGGTGTCAGTGGCCCCTGCACTGAGCCAGAGACCCCAGTTAAGCCCAAGCTAGGCCCCGCCTCCCACACAGGTTGTGGTTGCGATAGGGACTTGCCCCTTAGACAGGGACATTGCCCCGCTTTGCACCGTCAGTTCAGGTATACAGCCAGGATGCAGCTGTGGACTGGCGCTTGGGGTCTGGCACCAGTCCAACCTTTAGGAGAGAGAGACTGTTACGGTGGGACACTCCTTCCAGACACAACCCAACTCTGAGGCAGACACACGGGTGGGAATTGCTACTTGTGAACACCAGGGTGCAACAACTCCCATCCAGGAAAAAACCGGGGCACAGCATCAATCGTGGGATAAGTCATTCAAAAGGGTTTATTCATATTAAAAACATGGACAAAAACAAAGTACTAATACAGTCACTCTAACGCTTTTCACACGCAGGGTGCTTTATCAAAGAGTAACAGGTGACTTCTGAATAACGTTTTTATAGCACCTCCCTGAAGTCTCCTTCAGACTTCTTCCAATCACACAAATAATTGTTATCTCTTCCAGGTGGTAGTATGTAAATAAAGGGATGTGTGCTGTAAGAAAGCCATCAGTGAACAAACTTGGTAAACAATCAAAAGTGCAAACATAGAGAGATCAAACATATCTCTATAATCATACATTTATACACAGACAACAATAATAAAAAAATTAAACAAATCAGGCTTTTCTTACAACACACTCCCCTTCATTTACATACTACCACCTGGAAGAGATCACAATTATTTGTGTGATTGGACAAAGTCTGAAGGAGGCTTCAGGGAGGTGCTATAAGAAAGTTATTCAGAAGGCACCTGTTACTCTTTGATAAAGCACCCTGCGTGTGAAACGCGTTAGAGTGACTGTATCAGTACTTTGTTTTTTGTCCATGTTTTTAATATGAATAAACCCTTTTGAATTACTTATCCAACGATTGATGCTGTGCCCCGGTTTTTCCTGGATGGGAGTTGGTGCATGCTGGTTTCCACACACCAGGGAGCATGCAGAACAGAAGATCATCTACATGCTGTTTGTGAATGCAGGCTGCCATACTAGCGCATTATTATCTACCCGGCAAGAGGTGACGTCAGGCTATCAGTGAGGAGATGCTGGGAATTCCATCAAGACTCTCTGCAGACGGAGATGCTGAACTGCAGAGACCGCTACCAATGGAGTGATACACGGCGTGGGGGGTACTGAGACCCTGCATTCGACATCATTGGTGCAACAAGTGACAAGCCATTCGAAGTTTGCATCCAGTCAGGACACGCGGAGCGGTTGATCAACGGACCCACAGGATCCAAAACAGCATGACTTTCTCTACTGACCAGCCTAATCACCAAGCCGTGAGTAACTGACTCTCATTGAGAGCGAAATTTATACCATATACAACAGAACTGTTCCTCTGTTCTTCAAGAGACTGGTGAGGTACTTTGGAGCAAAAGAATTTTGAGCGATTTTGCTCTGGTGTTTTATTCATGGACACCAGGGTGGTTGGGTGCCCAAGGGCCCCTCAGGACTTTGGGGGACTATCTATCTATCCAGGTGTGGACATGATGTGGGAAGGTGCTGAGGGTACGGTCGTGCGTGGCCTAGTTGGTAGAATTGTACATTGTGTTTGTTCTATTGCATACAGCAAAACTGTTACTCTTAGCAGTGTGTGTTTTATTGCATGAGGTCCTGTAACGGGGTTATCCCACATAGTATGATCCGTACAGGTGGAGGCAATGTCACCAGATGAATCAGACACATCCCAGGCTCCAAGCAGTGGAGGCTCAGCCCTCCTGTGAGCCACAGGTAACGCACCATACACACACAGTAGCCGCCATATCTCCCAGGGGGTGGGGAAAACTGTGCTACAATTGGAGGCGCTGCTGAGAGCTCAGACCTGGGGTGCCCTATTCAGTCCAAATTAAGTCAATCTAATTCTCCACCATGCTGGTGCCCTCAAGACAGGAGGTCCATGCCTGGGCCTTCAAGGTCAAAGAACCACCCAGCCACGGTTGCAGTGGGGAATGTCCCCGCTCTCATGTTTCAAACAGAGATCAGGGACCACCTAAAACGACTTTCTCGGTCTAAGCAAAGCATGGATTAGAAGGCGCGAATTTCATACCACATATCAGTAGAGCACGATATTACTAACGCCGGGTCAAGAAATATGCCAGGTAGATGCTCCACAGGCTCTTCATACCCCAGAGGCCCCGCCCGAAGACTACCTGCTCATATATCCTTAGTTAATAGAGATCTGGAAAATGTTCATCTCATGACTCTCCTCAGAGGCCCCCTCTCAAGCCGCAACGTCCCTGTGGCAGGACGGCCTGTAGCCGAGGTCAGGGAACAGTCCACATGTGTAGTTACAGGATAAATGAAAACGTTCAGTGGTTTTATTTCTCCACAGCAACATAACATGCGGGTACACGGTCCCTTTAAGCAAATAAATCCTGCTCCACGTTGGGAGAAAACTGACTAACACAGCAGTCCTAGCTAGCAGGCTGGCTGGCTAAACCATACCCAAACCGTAAGAGTCTTTTTAAGCAGTCATGCAAACAAATGAAAGAAATCTTACTTTGGCTGCAGTAAGTAGTGTGCTGTATGCTTCTGGTTAGCAGCACATCTATCCATGTGCTCTCATCTGAGACAGGCAGCTACTGCTGGTAACAAGATCCTTATCTACCTTGCTGGCTCTCAGGTGTCAGCTTACATCATGATTAGCTAGCTTCCACCTGAGTTAACCCTTATGAGTGCTGGATGAAGCACTCAGACATATGTTTCCCAGGCATAACTGATAGGGGTTGACTTCACCCTGTCACAGTCCCCCATCTCCTCGGGGGATGGCCGACTCCTGCACCAATCTCCAGTACCCCCAACAGGGTAGACGTACCTGTACCCCGTGTAACCTTCACCCCAAGTGCCGCATTTGGGCTCTCAGCTGGGCCGGGAGTCCCCCAGAGTCACCCATCCCTAGTCCAATTGCTGGAAATGATGGTCGCTTATCAAGTGGCGGCTCCGTACTGGGATTGACCTTACCGCAACTACTGTAGGCCCTTAATATGTCTTCACAGTCGTAGAATTACAGAAATCTCAAGGCCTTCTCCGGGATAGTACCCACGCCTTTAGGAGAAGAAGAGTTTGAGGCTTGGAGGGAACACGCTCTCCGCATTCTAGACAAGTTTTCTTGCTCAGATGCCGTCTAGAGACAGAGGCTGGCCGAATGCCTCCTATCCCCGGCCTCGCAACTTGTACGGATACACCGAGACACAGATGGTGACGTTACCGCTCATGAGTTAGTGGAACTCTTAACCCAATCTTATACAGCAAAGGCGACGAGGATGGGCTCCTGGCTCAGATTAAGGTTTTCCGCCAAAAGGAGGGAGAAGCATTATCTGCATTTGCACGCAGGCTCCAACTGTCCCTTTGGACACTGATCTCTAAGAAAATAATTTTGGCCGCAGTGGTGGATCAGTACCGGTTCAAACAACGGCTGATGGGATCACTACCATCACACCCAGTGAGCCCTTTTGATGCGAGGCGCTCCTGCCAGTGTAGGGGAAACTAACTGGGGCCTATGGGAACGTGTATGGCCTAGTCCAGAGGCTACCTCTCCCTACGCCTGCTCCGTCTGGACTAATACGTCATCTCCAGTCAGCGGAGGATATCCTGAACGACAGGATCTCTTCCTCTTGCAGCGCCAACCTCAAGATGGCCGCTGATTTTCATGTAGTCCATATGTATGTGGCTGCGCCAACCACAACATAGCCGACACAGCTCACTAAACCCTCCCACACGACGGGACCACTGCCAGGGATGCATATCTTTGTAAGGATTTTGCTCGATCCATGCCGTGTTTTACTGCCAGTTCAGGTTTTCCAGACTGCCTGCCCTTTCTGCTCAAACCTTCCATTTTGTGTACTGGCAGCCTGCTATATAAGGCTGCTGTTCCTGGTGGGAGACGCCGAGCAAAGTTCTGTTTGCTGCAGCTCCGTTTGATCTTCGCTCTCACGCATTACCCTTTTGCCTATTTGGAATCCCTGTTGCTGACCCTGACCGTGACCCCTACCTCGCTGCCTTCCACCTGCCCTGACCATTTGCCTGTCGCCTGGACTCTGAACCACTGACGCCAGCCCTGACTGTCTGCCTACCGACTACGTATACTCCTATAGGACTCTGTCGCTGGGCTCTGGTCGGTTATTCTGCATTCCTACCTCAGCCCTGAGGGTCCGCTTCCTGATTTGAGACAAGCACCGTCACAGTTTGCCTTTATTTATATTGCACCATTAATGTAAATAGCGCTTCACTGCAGTAATACATATTACATAAAAATATAAATAACAAATAATTCAAATAACACATAATGGGAATAAGCGCTTCAAACATACCGTAAAATTAACATTAGAAAAAAGAGTCTCTGTTCCGAAGAGCTTACAATCCAATTGGTAAGTAGGAAGAATGTACAGAGACAGTAGGAAGGTTTTCTGGTAAGTGCGTCTGCAAGGGGCCAAGGTCGATGTATGAAGTATATAGTACCAGCCACGGACCTTCCCAAATGCTTCGTTAAGGAGGTGAGATTTAAGATATGTC
This sequence comes from Ascaphus truei, assembly GCF_040206685.1. Lineage (NCBI taxonomy): Eukaryota > Metazoa > Chordata > Amphibia > Anura > Ascaphidae > Ascaphus > Ascaphus truei. Next base: position 419,892,377 of record NC_134485.1, on the reverse strand, counting down.
TTAAAGGTGGATAGAGAGGTGCTGGTTGGTTATTGAGGGGAAGGGCATTCCAGAGGTTTGTGGCAGTCAGTGAGAAAGGTTTAAGGCGGGAGAGGGCATTAGATACAAAGGGGGTAGAGAGAAGACATCCTTGAGCAGAACGAGTCATGATGGTGTATAGGCAGAAATTAGGGCTGAGATATAAGGATAGAAAGAAGAGTGTAAAGCTTTAAAAGTGAGGAGAATTGAGTGTGTGATACGGGATTTGATAGGCAGACAGGAGAGGATTTTCAGCAGGGGAGGCGCTGAGACAGATTTAGGAAAAAGTAGAGTGATTTGGCAGCAGAGTTTAGGATAGATTGTAAGGGAGACATGTGGGAGGCAGGAAGGCTGGACAGCAGGAAGTTATAGTAGTGGAGACGGGAGAGACTGAGTGCCTGTGTCAGAGTTTTAGCAGTAGAGCAAAAGAGGAAAAGGCGTATCTTTGTAATAATCAGGAGGAAAAAACAACAAAATTTGGTTACATATTGAATATGAGAGAAGAATGTAAGAGAGGAGTCAAATATGACCCTAGGCAGCATGCTTGTGATACTGGGTATACTGTATGATAGTGCTTCCAAGAGTAATGCAGAAGGAGGTTGTAGGGCAAGGTTTGGGAGGAAATATGACAAGCTCCATTCTTGAGATGTTAAGTTTGAATAGGCGGGGGCCCATCCAGGATGATATGGCAGAGAGACATTCAGAAACTGGTCTTTACAGCAAGTGTAAGGTCAGGGGTTGAAAATTAAATGTGTATGCCATCTGCATAGAGGTTATATTTGAACCCAAGAGATGTGGTAAGGTCACTTAAAGAGTGTGCACAGAGAAAAGAGAAGAGGTCCGAGGACAGAGCCCTGGGTACCCCCGCAGAGAGATCGATAGAGGAGTAGGAGGTGTTGGCAAAAGAGTCACTGAAAGTACAATGAGAGAGGTAAGAGGAGATCCAGGATAGAACTTTGTTACGGATACCAAGTGTATGGCGAATGTGAAGGAGAAGAGGGTGATCCACAGTATCAAAGGCTGCAGAGAAGTCGAGTAATATGAGCAGAGTATAATGAACTCTGTCTTTGGAAGCATGGAGGTCATTAGTTATTTAAGTGAGGGCTGTTTCAGTGGAGTGAGCAGTGCGGAAGCCAGATTGTAGAGTGTCTAGGAGAGAATCAGTGGTGAGAAAATGGAACAAGCGAGAGAATACAGGGTGTTCAAGGATTTTAGAGACAAAAGGCAGGAGGGAGACAGTATGATAGCTAGAGAGACAGGTATGGTCAAGCTTGCTGTTTCTGAGTAATGGTATGACTGCTGCATGTACTGTATGAAAGAGGAGGGAAATGTACCAGAGTAGAAGGAGGAGTTGAAAATATGTATGAGCATAGGGATTAGAGTAGGAGCAAGAGGTTTTAGGAGATGAGGTTCTCTCTACTAGCACTGCTCTTCCAAGCCCCGACAACCACGCCTGGGTGGCCTAATCAACCACTCTCAGGCAACTACACCCATCACTTACCCCCCGCCCTCACCCCCTCCCCCAAAAAAAACTACCCATCCCCCAACTTGGCTAATTGGCAATAACCCTATTAGCCAAATGTGGGTAATAGAGCTTTTGCGATAATTTTTTTTAAAATAAAAACATTTGAAAGGAAATACATTTTTTAAATCACATAAAAAACAAAGTAGTTGCCCCGGGATGGGTGCATAGGCCACCCAGGGGGGTGGGGATGGGACAGGTTAACTTCTTGATTATCTTTGTGCTTACTAAAGCATTGTGCTTTATTAGCCACTGAGGTATCTATCTCATTGTTTTGAATATCGCATACACAGAGCAAACCCTGCTCCGATGCACCCATTGAAAACTCCAAAGGTGGAGCAAATAATCAATCAGGGTTTGGAAAGGCGATTTCGAAGAGCCAAGTCTTGAGCCATTTAGATATGGGATCCCTGCTGTGTTAATCTGTTGGGCCATTAGTCTGCTGTGGCAAAGTTTATGAGAAATTCGGGGAAATCTCGAAAACCAATTCGGTAAATGATCGGATAACGGCAGCTGCAACTGTAAGAGTGGAATTCACCTGAGAGGACATTTTTGTTGGTTGGAGTGATTTGCTTTGTGGCTACTTTCTGTATGTCGATCAGAAATGTACTGAAAGGTCCCAGAGGTCAGAATATGACAGTGTCAGAGACGTTTGTACAATTATCTAGTTAAATTTTAATGGTAAGATTCTCAAAAGAAAGAAAAGTGTTTCTTTTGGTGACAGTACATTTAATATTTTCTTTATAAACCCTGGGTATGCCCAGGGCCGTCTTAACAGCATTATAGGCCCCCGGGCAAAGCAGTGTACTGGGCCCTGCCTACACAACCACTCACATACTGTAACATTGCAAGCAATAAAAACGGCAAAATTTATCTCGCAAATGCAGACATCCCAACCCTCCACTACAAGTCGTAATTTTTCTCCTTCTACCGAGTTAACGGGAGATTTAAATGTTGAGGCGGGTGATCGGAAAATTTGTGTTAAATTCTGGTCTGTGCATAGATTAGCATGGGGCTCCTATGCTCGTGGCGCCCCCGGGCAACTGCCCAGCGTGCCCATGCATTAAGACGGCACTGGGTATGCCCCCTCTGTACCCTGATGTGCTGCTGTTGGCATAGGTTTTATGGTCTTGTGGGATAATTTTGTACAGGGCGGTGTTACTGTCATTTACCCAGGTTTCAGTGATTGCAAGAATGGTTGGAAGGGGGGTAGGTAGTGTGTTTTAATATCGATAATGTATCCTATTTTTTATTACGTTACCATTTCTTATCAATGTGGCTATCTAGATCCCCATTGAGATGGCCTAGGTAGCCACAGTGACAATTAATGGCCATTTTTTAATACGTGTTTTAAGACGTTTTTTTAGTGGCCAAGAGCACTATTAGCCACATTTGGCTAATAGGGTTATTGGATATTAGTCTATAGGGGGCAGTAGGTTTATTTGAGGGGAAGTAGGGGGATCAATGATTGGGGTAGTTGCACCTGGGTGGGTGGTTAGGCATTCTGGGGGATGCGGTAGGGGTTAACCTTGGTAACCACAGGCATCAAATGGGTTCATGTTATTTCTACCGTAGGGTTCTGTTATAATATATATTTCAAAAAGCTATGATAGAAATATTATAATAGTGATCAAGATGCAGTGATTAACACATTATTAATGGTCACGTTCATTCCCGCATTGTGACTTCGTGCACCTGGTATATTAATACCTCAATCTTGATTAATTCCATCATAAAATGTTATCGGTGCGATATAAACTCAGTTTTAACAGATGTGCATGTATCTGGGCTACTGAGAGGTATTGTTGGTGCAAACTTAAGGATGCATCAACTTCCACTCAGGGGAATTTTGATGCACCATTCATGTTGTTAGCTTCTTACCATATTGAATATAGGGTATACATCTCCTGTCAGCTCTTCTCATTATCCAAAAAGCGTAAAATGGCAAGAAAAGAACATTTTATTGCCCTTTATAATGTGACTGTCTGTACGAATCAGATTAGTCCTTTTCATTGAAGACTATTTTCAGCTGTCTTTGCTTTTTAATTATTTACTGCAACTACAGTATGGATTTTGTTTTTAAAATGAAAAACCGAGCAATAACAAAATAAGATGTTGCAACACGTTCACGCTTTTGGAATAGAATTCGGGTTCTACGCTGATCATAATCTTATTTTTGTTTGTTTTTTGTTATAAGTTTGAAAACCTCAAGAAAACCCAGCCGCAGTCATTCAGCAAATGGCGAACTCCACAGCTCTGCACAGCAATATCACCCAAGTATCCGTCGATAGCAACAAGAACATTGAGATTCTGAGGATGGCTTATCTAATCTTGTTGGTCCTCTGCTTCTGCATCTTCTTGTACTTCCTTACAATTATACTCTGTGTCTACTTTACCACAGCTCATATTCGAGAAAACACTCGCTATGTCCTTTTTGTCTATATGCTCATTAATGACACACTGTATCTCGTCCTGGGGTTTTTTCTGGTGGTGTTTAACATATACGTGATAAACCTCCCTATTCCATTATGCATTGTCTTAGTGATTCTATCCTTAACTTCCTTTATGGCCACCCCCTATTACCTGGCAGTCATGGCCCTTGAACGCTATGTAGCCATTTGCTACCCGCTAAGACATGCACAGCTTTGCACCCCACAGAGATCTCATGCTGCCATTGCAATCATATGGGCCGTGGGATTCAGCCCTTGTGTTGCTGATTTCATTGCCCTGAGCTCCTCAGTTGAGACAAAGTATTTCTCTCTCAGTGGGATTTGTGGTCGGGCAATGTTGATAAAGACCCCAGTGCAAAATAACATGAGATACATCACCATCATCTTCAGCTTTACCATGGTGGGACTGATAATCGTGTACACGTACATCAGGATCATGCTGATTGCACGGAAGCTTAGTTCAAACAAATCATCTGCTTTCAAGGCTGGGAAAACAATTATACTCCACGCTTTCCAGCTCCTGTTATGCATGACCGCTTTCACATCTCATTTTACAGAGACATACCTCAAAGATTATTTTGCTTTTTTTCCTATAACCAACTTCCTCCTATTGATGTGCCTGCCTCGGTTTCTCAGTCCTTTCATTTATGGGATTAGGGACGAAGTGTTGCGCAAATATATAATAAAGTGGCACTCTTTTGCAATCACTTTAGGATAGAACCACCAGAGACCTTACAGTGTACAATGTCAAGAGTATGTGACACGCTTGACTTTTAGTACACATGCTTCAATAGACATGAAGAAGAAACCTGTGAGATTTTGAAAACCCTGCATAGAATACACCTATAAAAAAAAATCTCTTGCTGATTGTCCCGTACGACACACCTATGAGCACGTGATGTTGACTATCGCAAAAGTCCCTCAAATGAACAATATCTCACCTAAATTCGTTCCCAATATACCATCTGTCACAAACAGCACACAAGTGAGCACGTGACTTAGATATGCAACCAGGGTTAATACACACGTCTATCCACTCCCACCAACCAAGAATATATGTAAACTATGTAATTAATATATCTGCCAGAGTCTCAGGTCCCTGAATATTATAGAAAAAAAACTATGCAGTTAACACAAAACAATCTGTTGTAGCAAAATGTGTCTAAAAATGTAAATACTCTCTCCAGAGCATGCAACAGTTCATTTACTGTAGCCCCAAAGCAATACTTATTAAATAATTGTTTAATATATGTAGCATAGCTCCGTCCGCTAATTATTTTCTGGGCCCTTCCAGTGTAAGTCCTGTTAGGTGCAGGGACTGGATGGGTTTATTCCTTCAGAAAGGCCTTGTGTGCTTTTGCAGTCTTAGATACATTTGATGTAACTAAGGCCGGTCCTAGCAACAGCCAGAGAGTGTCAGCCTGAGGGGTGGATACCATTTGGGTCACATACAGGATGTGATGACCTGTCAGTATCCAGATCTTTCTTGTTAGGGGGCAGCGTTACAATCACACCAAAGGGTATAAATACTGGCACTCTCACAAAAGTGGGTGTCTCTTTCCTCCCCCTGTGCAGTGAGTAACAGCGACCCTGGGTTTCACAAGGAGGCCTCAGGAGGAGCACCATGCAGAAGGCCTGGTGTGGGACTCCAGCCCTACCAGTAGGGGAAGCAAGGAAAGATATGTACCTGCTGTAATATCCTGAGCATGCAATAAACACCATTGTGCCCTCTATGAGAGTTATTCACTGTCTAAGAACAAAGAAAGGTGCCAGTATGGACGCTGCAGCCACAAATAAGGTACTCTGTAAACCCTGTCCTGTTCTCCCCACAACACTGCGGAGCACTCAGCCCTCTTGTTATCTCACAGGTACGCACCACCACATAATATGGAGTAGCAGACCAAATCTCACTTAGAGTGGGGGTCCAAGGGCTTCATATATATATAAAAATACAATGCTTCAGATTACAGAAAAAGGTAATTACAAGAACATACAGTGTGGCAGGACGGCCTCGCGGCTGGGTCAGTAAGACACTAGACATGTTGGAAAATGTTAAACTATAGTGGTTTATTAGCCACAGCAAAAATCAAGTATGGGTGCACTGTCCCTTTAAAAAAACTACTTCCTAGAAATTAAAGCCTATTCCCGTTTAGGGAAACTAACTCACTTCTTGAGCCCTTACTAACAGGTCATCCAGCTAATCTGATTATGCCCAAAACATATGCTACTCAAAGTATCACCAATAAGTATCATAATAAAGTCTTATCTGTAATGCAGCTCCAACAGCAAACAGGAACACGGTTCCGGGGAGCAGGCTGTATCCAGCTCGCAGCTATCTTTATCCTGGGTTGGGGTCCCAGCTGGTCCCAGCAGCATAGCTCCTCGCAGGACTGGGGGACCAGAGCAACAGCTAGGACTTCCTAGCCGGGAGATTTCTTTCCACCCTCCTGGGGAAAAAACAAGCTCTCCTTGTGTGTGAGTCACTTCCTGCTTTTAAACCTGCAGTCTCTCAGGCCTCCTGCTTAATTAGGCTGCATGTGTATGCTGATCTCCAACTGTAGGTTAACTGGTTTAGTGCTGGAAAGTGCACACATCCTCCATTCCAGCTTACTGAGTCAGTGACTCTGTCACATATCCCTCCCCCAAGCGAAACATTGTCCTGTGGAGCTGCCCGTGCACCATTCCCGTGCACCAGCATCTTTGTCAAAAATGTCCGACGTCGGCCCTTCCCTCCCCCCTTTTTTTTTCTTGCCTTCCAATTTAGGCATTTTCTTTTTGGGGTAATTACCAGGCCATCTGGGCCTGAAGACTGGTACCTCACTATCTCCTTGTGTTGTGCCAGTTTAAGATTAATGCTCCGCTTTTGTTGTGTCTCTTCTTGCAAAGGTTCCTGAGCATCCTGCTGTCTATTAGTGCTCTCTGCCAGGACTCTACGCCACGTTGTGACCTTGATCTGCAAATCCTGAAGATGCATCGTTCTCTTGTGGTCAGAGTCTCCTTTAACCTGTAGAAGAGCCTTGACCTCGGTCAGCTCATTGCGTACAGTTGCCAGTGACAGTTTGGCCTTCTCTTGTGAAGACAGCAACTCTGTTTTAGCGGTGATGGCTTCTGGACCTTTCTTCATCAGTGTACCTTCAGTGCTGGGTTCCACAATATTTATCTTTAGAACTTCAACTTGGTCGGGATTCTTATTAACCCGAAGTGCACCCCATGGCACCTCTCTTTTACCGTCAGCAGACTCATAGGCTTGGGCCTTTCTGTCTCGACTCTTTAACTTACTCTGTTGAGAGAGTCGCTGGACAATCTGTGCGGTCTTTCGCCTCTTATGATCACGGGCACACTTCCAGCTCATTCGAGAATGTCTCTTCACAGTGACAGCTCTCATGGCAAGGAATACACTTTGTGTCCCCTGGGCACTATAGTATGAATGGATTCTTACCATGCTAGTGCATCGCAATTTGGCCTTCGCATTCCGTGCCTTGTGGAAAGTAGACTGCAGTACTGCAACGGTATCACGGTCATGCTTCCTGGTGCGTCTCCCTTGCTTTATCTTTACCGCCACCTTTTCCTTGGACTGCTTCAGTGATCCAAACGTCTGTCTTGGGGTTGTAAGCTTTTCCCCCAGCTTCATCTGAGAAACCTCCTGCTGGGCAGCAGTAGAGTCCAACGTAGCGTCCCGCTCAGTCTTCAAAGCCTCGAGCTCCTTGCCTAGGTCACACTTTTGTTTCTCCGCCATCTTTTGGCCAGCACACTCAGACTCCAGGTCCTTCCTCTGGTCTTGAAGCAGTCCTTCTGCCTTTCTTCTTTTACTCAGTGCGGCTGCTAGTTCATCTTCGTTAGAATTGAGTCGCGATTCTACATCTCCTAGCAGACTCAGCGCAAGGCTTAAATCTGTCTCTGTTTCTTTATTCTGGACCTACAGCTGCTGGTGCTCCTCCCGGACCTTGTCCAGCTCCAGCTGTAGCCGGACCCCCTCATTGGTCGTGTAGTCCAGCCGCTTGTGGACATCAGCCATCTCGGTTTCATGGTGCAATGTCAGGCAGGCCACCTGACGGACAGACACCGCCTCCCTCTTGGCGTGCTGCATCTCGCGCTCAGCCATCTGCATCTGCAACTCTTCAATCTGATGCTGCCAGTCCCCTCTCAAGGCCTTCACCTCTTCCCGGTGCTTACTCTGGGTTTGCATCAGCACCTCCTTCATCTTTTTGAGCTCTGCAGTTCTTGTTGCTAGGATCGCTGTTGCTTCTGTTTTCCAGGCCTCTTTCTCCTTGGTATACTGACTCATTGGGATGGCGCTGCCTCTCTGCTTCTCCAGCTCTTGCTTCAGTCTTTGGACCTTCTCATGTTCCCTCTCACACAGAGTCACCTGGATTCTAAGCTCCGCCTCCAGCGATGCTCCTGTGGCGCTCAACGTGACCTTCAGCTGCTCCAGGGCGAGGCATTCTTTTTCCAGCATTTTCTCTGCATTCTGCAGTGCAGCCTGTACTTCTAATTTGTCTTGTGCCAATTGCGTCTTCACTTTCTGTGCTTGGTGAAGCTTCTCAGTTCCATCACTGACCTGACCAGTCAGGTTTAAAACCTCTTCCTTCAGGTTTATATTCTCCATTTTCACAGTCTCTATATCCCTTAAGACCATCTCATTGGCTTTCTTCAAAGTACCCAGCTCTGTAGTTAGCCAGTGGCTCTCCTGGCATGAGAGCTCCAGCTCTGTTTTGAGCGCGCAAGCTTCTTGGTGAGAAACTTCTAAGTCTTTGATGAAGTTTTGCACATCTCTCTGGGACATCTTATAGCATAGTCTCCAGTCAGGACTTGTTCTCTCTGATTCCATGGTAGCAATTGCGGTGTTGGCCTTATCCAAACTTGTCGTCAGCTCCTCCAACTCACTCCGTAACAGATGCTCTGTTTTCTTTAAAGCCTCATACTCAAGTATAGCTGGGAGTATACACCTCTGTACCTCGGCGTTCGCTTCTCGCTCCCTATTCAATTGCTCCTGCAAGACATCATAATCACGGTGGGCAGTTTGGAGTGCAGAAATTAAGGCCTCCTTGTCCTGGATCAAGGATTCAGCTTCCCTTTGCTCCTTCTTGTCCTTTGCTACCGTTCCTGTGACAATTCTGCCCATCACTCCGGTCTGCAGCACATCTCGGTGCCTTGCTGACGTCTGTTCTCCTGATATCACAGGCTCAAGTGGCTCAGTCACTTCCTCTGTGATTTGATACATATTTTTCTTCCTCTTTCTCTTTGCTTTATTAGCTACAGAGACATCAGTGGTACTGGGCACACACACACTGGTATCAGCTTCCACATCTTGCTTGTACTCACAATGCGTTGCTTGCTTTTGCAGCTGTGGGAGACAATATTCATCATGTTGCTCCTGTTGCCACTGTTTATATTTGAGAATTTGGGGACACACCCCTCCCGTGTGTCCTGGTTCATGATAGACCCAGTATACTGAATCCTTTAGAAAGTCACCTTGTTTCCTTCTAGGTAAGGAGCCGAGGGAGCAGGGAACCGGAGCTGACAGATGCACTGGGGTCTGAGGTGATGGGGACCCGCTGAGAGGCGCGTGTCCCCCGATTCCTTACAGTACCCACCCCCTGAGGATCGGACTCCGGACGATTCTCCCAAGGCTTGTGAGGAAATTTCTGATGAAATTGTTTAAGGAGAGCAGGAGCAAGAATATGATGGCAAGGTACCCAGGAGCGTTCCTCCGGGCCATATCCTTTCCTATGAATGAGGAACTGAAGTCTGCCCCTGGAGAAACGTGAATCAAGAATGGAATGGACCTCTAATTCCTGTTGCCCTTGTATTACTACGGGTTTGGGTTTCTGAGGACGGTCCGGAAAGTATACATTTCGAACGAAGGGTTTCAAGAGGGACACGTGGAACACAGAGGATATCCTCATGGTGGGAGGTAGCGAAAGTCGATACGCTACAGGGTTTATCCGTTCGAGGACCTTGAAGGGACCCAAGAATCTAGGAGCCAGCTTCTGAGAAGGAGTTTTAAGCTTGATATTTTTTGAGGAAAGCCAAACTCTGTCTCCAGGTTTGTATACTGGGCCCACCTGACGTCGCCGATCTGCTTGCGTTTTTTGTTTTTGGACGGCCCCTTGCAAGGTTTTTTTAATCTTCTTCCAAGAGTCTTGTAGATTAGAGACGTGAGTATATGCTGCAGGAACACCAGAGGGGAGGGAGGAGAGGGGAAGGCTGCTGGAAAGGAAGCCATAATTAATGAAAAAAGGCGACACTTGCGTGGACTCATTCTTCAGCGAATTAATAGCAAACTCCGCCCAGGGTAATAGGTCCACCCAGTTGTCTTGAGATTCTGACACAAAGCATCTGAGATACTGCTCCAAGGTTTTATTCATTCTCTCCATCTGGCCGTTGGTCTGCGGGTGGTAACCCGAGGAGAAGAGGAGGGAAATGCCAAGTCTCTGAGAGAACGCTCGACAAAACTTAGAGATGAATTGAGTACCCCTGTTCGAAACGATGGAGAGAGGCACGCCGTGTAACCTGAACATTTCTTTAGAAAAAATGACAGCCAAGGTGGCTGAATTGGGGAGACCCTTGCGGGGTATAAAGTGTGTGTGCTTGGAAAACCTGTCCACTATCACAAGGATCGTATTTATTTCCTTAGAAGTTGGAAGATCCACAATAAAGTCCATGAAAATATGCTTCCAAGGCCGTTCCGGAATAGGAAGAGGCAGGAGGAGACCGGAAGGTTTGTGTCGGGCTGACTTGCTCTGAGCACAGACTGGACAAGTTCTGGTGAAATAAAAAATGTCTTTGTTCATTTTAGGCCACCAAAAGGTCCGTTTAATAAGATCCACTGGCCTCTTGAAGCCTGGATGACCAGCAGATCTAGAAGAATGCCCCCACTCTAGGATCTTGTGGCGAAAACTTGGAGCAGCGTACAGACGTCCTTCTGGCACCTTAAATCTCCTAGGGATATGAGCCTGGGCTTTATTGATCTCATCCAGGATATCAAAATTATTGTCATAAATAATATACTTTGCGGGGAGAATAGTCTCCGATGATTCGTTAGATCCTTCTTCTGTAGAGAATTGGCAAGAAAGAGCATCGGCCTTGATATTCTTGGTACCCGGAATATAGGAAATCGTGTAATTGAAACGAGAGAAAAGCAGTGCCCAACGTGCTTGGCGGGATCCCAGACGGCGAGCCCCTCAATGTACAATAAGTTTTTGTGATCAGTGAGAATAGCTACTGGCTCTTTGGTACCTTAGAGGAGATGTCTCCATTCTTGTAAGGCTAATTTGATAGCCAAAAGTTCACGGTTCCCGACATCATAATTTCTCTCGGCCGAAGAGAATTTCCTGGAAAAGAATCCACACGGATAGAGTCTTTCTTGTGGAGAAGATCTTTGTGAGAGTACTGCCCCAGCTCCCACAGCGTCTACCTCCAGGGTGAAAGGAAGGGATGTATCCGGATGCCGGAGGATGGGGGCGGAGACGAAAGCTCTTTTGAGGAACTCGAAGGCTTTGATGGCTTCAGAGGACCATGCTGTCGGATCAGCCCCTTTTTTGGTCAGAGCAGTAATGGGTAGAGTGATAGGGGAGAAATTACAGATGAATTTTCGATAGTAGTTAGAAAAGCCAAGGAAACGCTGAACGGCTTTTAGGGAATTCGGCAATGGCCAATCCAGAACAGCCTTCAACTTCTCAGGATCCATGGTGAAACCTTTATCGGAGATTATATAGCCAGGGAAGGCTGTGGAAGATTGGTGGAAGAGACATTTCTCCATCTTCGCGTAGAGGCTATTAGCACGAAGCCAAGAGAGAACCACTTTGGTGTGACGAATGTGCTCTTCCAGGTTCTTGGAGAAAATGAGGATATCGTCTAAGTATACTATGACGAAAATACCCAGAATGTCCCGGAAGATATCATTCATAAATTCTTAGAAGACGGCAGGGGCATTGCAGAGGCCAAACGGCATCACTAGATATTCATAATGACCCGAACGGGTGTTAAATGCAGTTTTCCATTCGTCACCGTCTCGTATTCGGATAAGATTGTAGGCTCCTCTCAGGTCGAGCTTGGAAAATATAGAAGCTTATAACAGGGGACTTATCCCCTTTCACAAATGTGCCTCTAATCCAGCAGTGTGGTGGTTAACTGCTAGTAGGCAATTAACTAACACCACCTGGCTGATTAGATTGCTTAGAAAAGCCTGTCTTTTGAGACAGGAAGTGAGACTCCTTAGCTCACACCTGAGCTGAACTTTGGAGACAGAGCAGAGATTCCTTAGTCCACAATGGGGCTGAACCAAGGAAGGGCAGATGTCTTGAGCGACAAGCTGACCACAAGACAAAGGGGACAAGATTCTAAACTTGGAGCCTGACATTTTCTGTGCACACAAGGGTGCGGTTCCAGGACAGCAGAGAAGCTTCCCCTACAGCAGCCCAGCTAACAGATAAGACTTTTTCGTATAAGACTATTATCTATGTCTGTGTATTGATAAATGTCTCCATGATTTGGGGCTGGTAAATAGCTAAGCTAACCAACCCAGTCAGAGAGGGCTGAGCTACATGTATAGATAGTATCCAAAGCAGAGATAGGGGTTTTTGGTTGGCTCACTATTTCGCTTATGTTGATTTTTTTTGCTGTTTAAAGCGACAGGCACAATAAAGCCTTGTTATAACTTCACCTTACAACAGTCTCCATTGTGTACCTCTGCACAAGTCCTCCTACAAGGCTACTTGGAGCCGGTCAAAGAGTTCCAAAATTAGAGGAAGAGGGTACCAGTTATTAACTGTAATCTTATTAAGCCCACGAAAGTCGATACAGGGTCTTAAAGAGCCATCCTTCTTTTTCACGAAGAAGAAACCTGCCCCGGCTGGGGAGGTCGAATTCCGAATAAAAAATTTCTTAAGGTTCTCCTGGATGTAGGTCGCCATGGCCTCGGTCTCGGGCACAGACAGGGGGTACGACTTAGACTTGGGGAGTGTGGTTCCAGGAATTAATTAGATGGGGCAGTCGTATGAACGATGAGGAGGTAAAAATTCAGCCTGAGTCTTGTTAAAGACATCCAAAAGGTCATGGTTGACCTCCGGCAGGGTAGAGAGAGAAGGAGAAGTGGTGTCGAGGCCAGCGAGCACGGTAACGGGAGGAGTGACCGTCTTCTTCAAGGTAGAAGCCCACTGGATCGGTAGATCATTTGTCCAATCAACACGCGGGTTGTGAAGCTGGAGCCACAGCAATCCCAAGATGACCTGGACAGTAGGAGAGTGGAAAACATCGAAGGTGATGACTTCAGTATGACCATCCGCGGTGGTCAGGGTGAGGGGAATAGATTCCCATATAATGTAGGCTGGTTGAAGCGGTCGGCCGTTGATAGCCTCCAGGCCAATGGGTGACTTCTTCTTGACTAACGGGATTTGGTTGTTGCAGGCATAATCGTGATCCAAAAAGTTACCACCAGACCCGGATTCGATGAAGGCTTCAACCTCATCCTTAACATTAGGACCCTAAAGAGTTATGGGAAGAAGGATTCTCTTCGGTAGCTCCTTGGGGGAAGAGGGGCAAGGAGAAATGGTACCCAGTAGAAGCCCCTCTACCTTTACTGGGCGTTCTCGTTTCCCGGTTTCAAGCAACAGTGACGTAGTTTGTGTTCCAGGAAACCGTAGTAGTAGCAGAGACCCTCATCTCGGCGGCGTGTTTTCTCAACAGTCCGAAGCTGTTGGCTACCGATTTGCATCGGTGGGGAGCGTCCAATGCAGGAAGAGCCAAGGGAGGCGACCTAGGAGAAACAGGCAAGGGCGACAGTAAACGGGGGCGCTGGCGCTCGTGGCGCCGCTCTTGAATGCGCTGGTCCATCCGGATGCTTAGGGCAATGAGATCCTCTAGAGCTGAGGGCCGAACATGAGCCGCGAGGTCATCCTTGAGGGATTCGGACAAGCCCTGCCAGTATGCCGCGGTGAGAGCTTCATCATTCCACTGAGTCTCTGCAGCGATGGTGTGGAACTCCACCACGTATCTTGCAGCCGACCTGCGACCCTGGTAGAGATTAAATAAGGAAGAAGCGGCAGTCGCTCTACGCGCTGGTGTGTAAAAGACCTGCTGGAACTCTCGCTGGAATTTGGGATAGTCTTGGGTTATGTCGGATCTGTGTTCCCAGAGGGGAGCAGCCCAAGCGAGAACGTCGCCAGTGAGCAGGGCATAGACATAGGCCACTTTAGAACGACCAGTGGGAAACCGAGTTGGGGACATCTCGAACTGGACGTCACACTGGTTCAAGAATCCCCAACAAGTAAGGGGGTCACTGGCATACCGGTTGGGAGGAGGAATACGTGGCTCCGAGTTGCCCATAGGTACTGGGGCAGGGGGTGACGGTGCAGCTGGAAATTCCCGCAGGGAGAGTCTAGAAAGTTTTTGCGCCACGGCCGTGACTTGGTTACTTAGAAATTGCCAGTGATCCATGATCCATAGTGACACCTTGGCCCACCTCAGGGGGGTCTGCATTTGTTGGGCTCTGCATAATGTAATGCCTGTATGCCCGCAGACCTGGCCAGTCCCCAGTACTGAGGTGGGTAAGGGTATAACACGCACCCACAGCAGTGAGGGCATGCCCGGAGTGTGGTAATGTGCATTGCCGGGCCTGGTGAGAAAGGGTTAACGTGATACTTGCTGAGTCCGGGGTGCCAGAGGTACGGAGATCCAAATCCAAGAGCCGTGGGTCAGGGGCAGGAGATAGTAGTGAGGTCCAAAGCCGAATCCAGGGGTTGCGAGGTACACGTAGTCAAACAGAGCCGAGATCAAATCCAAAGGTACCCAACAGGGGCAGGGACAGGAACAAGAGCTGTAACAGAGAACAGAGCTTGGCATAGACAACTGCACACAGGAGTCACAGAGAAACTATACAGAGCAAGGAAGGAGAGGGCAGACTGGGGTTATAAAGGCAGGAGGGCCAATGGTAGCAAGGGGTGGAGCGGAGGCCTGTCTGGGTGATCCCAGGGATAGGTTCAGGTGAGCAGGGAGGGAGTCAGAGGTGTGAGTAATGGCAATCGCCTGCAGCCGATGGGGGCGGAGCCAGCGGCACGGGAGGACTAGTAAGAGGATCGGGTGCGCGCGCACTCTGTAAGCTTGCCGTGCGCGCGCCCCGGCCGCGTGCGGGAGGATCTGGCGTGCACCGCGGAGGAGCGGCATGGCGTGGGGGCAGGAGAGGTAAGGAGCCGAGGGAGCGGGGAACCGGAGCTGACAGCCGCACTGGGGTCTGAGGTGACGGGGACCCGCTGTCCCCCGATCCCTTACATAAGAGGAGACAAAAGGAAAGGAAATTCCTGCCTCGGAGAGCTAACAATTGAGATCCCTTTCTCTACTCACCCTCCGCCTCACACAAGTATCAGGCTTCTCAATACCCTCTCCCTCCTCCCTCACTCACACTGCTCTCCATGCTTGGTTGTTATGATACTGTAGCTTTGGAGGAATTAGCAGTTAATAATGCTGGTCGGAGTGGAAATTGTCCACTGTGCTATAGTAGTAGTCTTTAGTGTGTTACATCAATCCTCACGTGTTGAAGGGAAGATAATAGTGTGCTACTAAAGTGATGGTCTAAGGGAAATAATATAAAGATATAAATCAAAAATGAATACAAAGTGTAAGGGATAACTATTTTCCAAAAGTGTCTAAATAATAAAGTGAAATATCAAATAAACAAATGTAATCAGCTAATTAAATGTAATGTAAATGTAACAGCCCTGATGAAGTGATTGATATCACGAAACGCGTAGGGTTGGCAGTGTTTCCTGAAGTTTGGCTGGTAGCCCATATTCTTGAGATGAAGTCCTGGTCCCTCCGGTTATCAAAAAAATTGCTGCGGAGATTGCACAGTGGGTGACGTCACAGCAATTGTACCGACAGTGTACACAGCACACAAGGATCCGGACTACGCAGGCCTTGATAGGACCCCTGAGTGGGCGCCACTCTTCCCCTTAAAAGTGTGAAAGGTTTTAGTTAGGACACCATGTAAGTGAAAAGCCATGTGTTTTTATATACATTTTTATTAAAACTGTACTTCTCTATGGGTGTTTGTGCGCTTTCTCTTTTGTTCTATCCTTACATATGTAGCCATGGCTAGTTTGGACTACTATTCTGCCTCCCCTCCTGTGCAGTAATACCTGGTAAGGGCTGGTTTGCCAGGAGTAATCATGGGTTTTCCCCACACAGTGCAGTGCAGTGAGTCAGAGAAGGTAGGCACTCAGGCCCTGTGTCCAATCAGAGGCACAGGCATGGTCTTACTGGATCTGAACATAGTGGATTGACTTCCGGAATTTAGTCAGCCTGCCTCTACCGTGAGAGAGGCAAGGTTTACCCTATCCAGGCTGTCAGGGATCTGACAAGCTTGAGGCCCTCCCGCAGGGGAGTGGTAGGGAAACCAATTCCTCTTACCCTACCAAGGGGTAAGAGAAGAGCTCAGACAGCTTCTAGGATCCTGAACAGGAGTGGTGTTGTCACGGTAGACCAGTACTTATGAACATATTTATATTTTGGGATTCTGGATTGAGCACAAGAAGGCGGGCAAAATAAATTGTGATTTATTTATTTTCAAACAAACGCACAAATCTTCACAATTACACTTAATGACCACTTACTGGGGTGGGGAAACTAAATAAAATGTCCACAGAACGAATAACTGGATGGCAAAGTCTCTGGGCACCCCTGCACGCATGCAAAGGGGTGCGCGATTTTGATCCAGTTGAGCCAGGTTGCTGGTGGATATTCGCCTGAGGGTGTCCACCGGTGGAATCTCTAATACCACTCACTACCAGTACATACAACGGCTGCAGGACAACCTCCAGAGAGCATATAGCTTGGCGGATGAAGCCACTGCTAAGCTAAACAAGAACAAGTGGAGGTATGATTGCAAGGTACTATTTTGGGAGCTTCAGCCTGGAGACAAGGTTCTTCTACGGAACCTGGGAACACTGGGGAAGCACAAGTTTGCTGGCCGTTGGAGAGACGTTCCCTTTGAAGTGGAATCTCAGATGCCTGGGCTCCCTGTTTACTGCATCAAGAATTCGGAAGGCAGGGTAAAGGTCTGGCATCGCAATCACCTGTTACCCATTCCTCAAGTGTGAAGCTGACCTTTCAAAGGCAAGACAAGTAGAAGATTCAAACGTTATACTGGATCAGTTATCTGAGGAAAGTGAGGATCCCTTAGAAGGGACATCTTCAAACTCCAACGAAGGATAAGGCCATGGTCCTGTTACTAAGGAACCATACCCAGTTGAAGCAGTCAGGCGGTCTCTTGAACCAAAGAGTTCTATCTACACCCCAAAGGGTGTTAATGAAATTCACTCTATGAGAGGGCAAGGGCCTCAAGCCGATGGTAGCATCTCTGACAACGAAGAATTAGAAGAGATTGAAGAAGTTTGTCGGAGTCAAAGACTGAGATGCCCTCCAATGAGGGTGGCTTACGATTCATTAGGCGCACCCCACTATGAACCTCAGCAGTCATCTCGGTGTAAGTTTGCCTCCATTATTGTTATTCTGACTTAAGTTTTGAATGCCATTTAAGTATATACATATTATGTTTTCATTATATAAACGTGTGTGTTTAGTTCTCAGCGGGGAGGTTGAATTCTCCACCAGGCGAAGGATGTAGTGGGTTCACCCTTCCGTACCTTGGATGTGGGGGAGATGCTCCGCTTCTCCGCTGAGATATGCGGTAGTGGCAGTGGCCATATTGGAATTGACACGCATGCGCAGAATCGTCAGCCATCTTGGATGTGACACCGCAATACAATTCAATGGGAAATAGAGATCGTGGGGGCTATATTGGACGGGGCACTTCCAGAAAAGACAGGAAGGAAGCAGGGAGGAATCCAGGATATCCTACGCGGGGATCCAGGATGACCTTCAGTCCTGACGGAGCCGGGAAAGAAGTGTCCAGGGTGCAGTCAGCTTCCTGGACTAGGCCAGACCTTTCCCCTTAGGCCCCAGATAACCCCTGTCACTCTAGTGGAGTATTGCAGGGCCTGCCATACTATAGGGATCATCCCTTACTTTATTATAATATGCTATAAATCATGATACATCATACTAGTGATTCAAGCTACCCGCTTACTGTGATTCTTGAGTGCTGGAACCCCACACATGTTTAATAAGTACACTATATACCTACAAAGTACTTGGATTGGTGAAGGTTTGTGATAAAAAACAATTCTCTGATACCACTAAGAACCTGTAGAAAGACTCAAGAGAGCTACAGTACATAGTTAAGGTTATTATATCAGAGCAGTCATGTATAACACATTGTGAAATGCTACGTATACTCCGTAAGGAAATACCTGCTGTTAAAAACACGGTGTGTCATCTGGGAGATCTGGTAATGCTGTGACCGGAGAAATCTCACTACATGTGTAACCCTTCGCCTGCTGGAGGGATAGGCAAAGTATTGCAGAACAGGGTGATGCAAGTCTGTCTGGCAGCCAAAGAGTAAATGATGCTGAATACAATAGGGAGTTAGGAGGAGATAAATACCTTAGGATGACAGTTTCTATAAGAATCTTACCTACAGCCGCTGGACTGCTAATATCTACCTGTACAGTATGCTGGGACTGCAATGCTAACGGAACAGGAGCACTGCTAATATCTACCTGTACAGTATGCTGGGACTGCAATGCTAACGGAACAGGTGCACTTCTAATATCTACCTGTGCAGTATGCTGGGGCTGCAATCTAACAGAACAGGTGCACTGTGAGTATAACTTTTATTTCACCTAAAATAAGAGTCTGAGGATTTTAAATTAAATCCCATAACTAAATTCACATGTTTTGGTACTTTTAGTCAGAGGAAAATCAAACCCTGTGTAATTCTTTTGAATAAAAAAAGTTGATACGTTAATTTAGCTAATTATGTGTGTTTGATCAAACATAGGATTCTCTTTCTTTGTACCCAATAACTGGGCAAGACTGGTGGCCAAATAAAACAATAAGCAACATCAGATTTCCACAACCCCCCCACCCCCCACCAATTTTCTCTTTATGCTTATACAATCCAGTTGATTTAAATGTAATTCTCCTTAAAACATTTTGGGACAGATTTTGCACAAGACACAATCTCTTGTCTGCAAAACTGGGGCAAAAATACTTCAAGGAAAATCATTCCATTGAAACCAATGGTATTTTCTTCTTAGATAAATCTGGTATGCTGTTTTTTGCCCCAGTTTTACAGACTTTGATACAGATATGTGTTGTTTTTTTTGTTTTGTTTTGTTTTTTTAAGTTGGCTCAGTTTATAAAAAAAGAAATCCAACACATGTACAATAAATTTTGGGGTGTTTTCACTCGAATTCGAACATTCAGACGAAGTTCAACTGAAACTTTGAATTGTCTTCAAACTTCGGATTTTGAACCTGCAAAATTGCCCAACCTTACACATCACCAATGCACACTACAGCACCATAGTTATCAATGAAAAGGAATTCAGTGGGAAGGGAATTGAAGTTCTCCCTTGGAAAAATTGAATTCAATTCTTTTTTAACTAGTTTTGCAGCTGGGAGACTTTTGTAAATGCTCCCCATGCAATTATAAGGTATATCCATAAATATTACAGCCTTTTCATAGATAAACATCTCTTCACTATAAGACAAACACCATAATAATATTTATTTTTAAGTGCTGTCATTTGTTTTAGAAATAATTTTTTAAGGTTCCCAGTTTTAACTTTTTAAAATGTGGTCACCCTACGTATGAGACAGAGTTGAAAATGGAGGGCCTGAATTGAGTTCAATATCCCGTGATAAAGAGAGTAACAGTACATTAGAAATATGAGTAATTGTTTGCAGGCAGCAACGTTGTGTCCATAGACAATGCAAAGCTTTTGAGTAGTCCAGGGTGTATTATTACATTGTGTGTGGGACAAGGGGGAGAATGTTGTAGAGCAACACACACATATATATATATATATATATATATACAGTCGTCGACAAATCACCAAAAAATCTACTCGCCGAACAAATACATCTACTCGCCACCTAGTACCACACGTGTGCTGCTTGGGCCAATACGAGCTCACCACGATGTTAAATCCACTCGCCCGGGGCGTGCAAATGTATAGGTTTGTCGTACACAGTATATATATATACACATATACATATACATATACATATATATATATATATATATATATATATATATATATATATATATATATATATAAAAGCAATACGATACTGTTTGGAAACGAAATCAGCAGGCAGCACTCCAGAATTGAACAAACAATACACTTATTTGTTCAATTCTGGAGTGCTGCCTGCTGATTTCGTTTCCAAACGGTATCGTATTGCTTATTCTTCATTATAGGATCTGCACCCACACCAGTGACTATTATTACGGAGTGCTTTTTGTTCTTTTTCTATGTTATATATATATATATATATAGTGTTACCAGCACTGGCATCTAGGTGCTGGAAATAGTTAATCCTCCCTGGAGTTGTCAAGAACACCTGAAATCTAATTAATTAGCCTGGGCTGATCTCTTCAAAAACAAGGAAGTATTTGGTCAGAAAGCCAGAGAGGCAGTGAGAGAGACTGACCGGTTTTCCCTCAGAGAAGTAGGGAGGCAGAAGGGGCTCCCCAGCTACCAGGGGATGGTTAAAGAAGTTGGCAGATTGTGAGAGAAGCTGCTGAGAGAGCCGTGCTGAAGCAGTGTAAAGAAGCTGAGAGAGAGTGAGAGACACTGCTGAAAGAGCCATGCTGAAGCAGGGACATCGCCAGATGGACTAAGATAAGCAAAACCCTTTCTATTGCTACAATATGACAAAAGACTATGCTGTTTCTTTATTGCCTATGCCAAGGCATGTTTTGGGGTGTGAACTGGCTTAGCTAGCTGCCCAGTAGACAGGGCTGAAGAAGTAAGTTAGATCCCTGACCAGGATAGGTTTTTATTTATGCTTTTTAGTTTTGTTGTCTAAAAGGTACGGTGGACCTGCGAATATGTTACATAAACCCCTATAAATAAACCCCACTTAAATAGAAGTACTGTGTTTCCGGCCTTATTTGGGATTTATAGGGACCTCAGTAATGTGGTTGTCATATATACTGTATATACTAGCTGATATACCCGGCGCTGCCCGGGATTTAATGTTCTAGCTCCCCCTCTCTCTCTCCCTTCCACTGTCTCCCCCACACACACACACACGCAATGTCACACACACACACACACACACACACACACACACACACACACACACACACACACACACACACACACACACACACACACACACACACACACACACAGTATCACACACACAGACACAGTGTCACACACACACACACACACACACACACACACACACACACACACACACACACACACACACACACACACACACACACACACACACACACACACAGTGACACACACACACACAGTGACACACACACACACAGTGACACACACACACAGTGTCATACACACACTCACCCTCTCCCATACACACACACAAAGTGGAAAGGAGGAGGGGGGGTAGGGAGAGTGGAACGTCCGGCGATCCGAACAGGTGGCTCCCCACCTCCCGCCAGCTGTGACTGCACACACACACACACGTCGACAAATCACCCAAACAAACAAAATTGACTCGCCACCTAGTCCCGCCCCGCTTTCAAAGATAAAGAAATTGAATAAATTCCTAGTAAGAACAACATTCGTTTTTGACAAAAGTGTATTTATTGTATTACATTATACTACAATTAGTCCTGGATACGCGTGTGTGTATACATGTGTGTATACATGTCAGATTTACAAAAAAAAGCCTGATGTGCATGACTAGTTTCCTGCACCCCTTAACCAGTGCCTGGATGCACCCGCTTCACAATATCTGAAGCAGCAATCCCACCTGGGATCTTACCTGATCCGCAGTCCCTCAATGTCCAGGTACCTCATTCCTGCAATGTTATATGTTGGAGGGGAGGCGTTCCCTACCTGTCTTCTGGGTTAGGGGGGATTCCGATGTCTCCCATCTGAAGCTTGAGAGTCAAATCTGGAAAAAAGCAGTATAGGTTATTTTGGTCTAGTACTGTATAGGACATTTAAGATATACAGGGTAAATAAGATATCCAGATACCGAGACAGAGAGGGGAGACAGAGAGGGGAGAGGAGAGAGAGAAAGGGAGGGGAGAGAGGGGAGAGGAGAGAAAGGGAGAGGGGGTAGGAGAGAGAGGAAGAGAGAGGGGAGAGGACAGAGAGCAAGAGAGAGGGGAGAGGAGAGAGAGGAAGAGAGAGGGGAGAGGACAGAGAGAGAAAGAGAGAGGGGAGAAGAGAGAGAGAAGGAGAGCGAGAAAGAGTGTGGGGAGAGGAGAGAGAGAAAGAGGGGGGAGAGAGACGAGAGAGGGGAGACGGGGGAGAGAGGGGAGACGTCGGGAGAGAGGGGAGACGGGGGAGAGAGACGAGAGAGCGGAGACCAGAGAGGGGGGAGACGAGAGAGGGGGAGACCAGAGAGGGGGGAGACCAGAGAGAGGGGAGACCAGGGAGGGGGTAGACCAGAGAGGGGGGAGATAGGGGAGACCAGAGAGAGGGGAGACCAGAGAGGGGGGGGACAGACTGGGGGGGGTGAATGACTGGGGGGGGGGACTGACTGACTGGGGGGTTGACTGACTGACGGGGGGGTGACAGACTGACTGACTGACTGGAGGGGTGACTGGCTGACTGGGGGGGTGACTGACTGACTGGGGGAGTGACTGACTGACTGGGGGTGACTGACTGACTGGGGGGGTGACTGACTGGGGGGTGGGGATGACTTACTTACTGGAGGGTGGGTGACTGACTGACTGAGGGGGGGGTGACTGGGGACTGGGCTACTGGTTGGTGAGGGGTTGACTAATTGGGGGGTACCTGTGGTGTCACATGCACACACAGACACACACACACACCCATACACACACACTCCCATACAGACACAAACTCCCATACACACAAACTCCCATACACACACACACACACACACACACACACACACACACACACACACACACACACACTCACACTCACACTCACACTCACACTCACACACAAACACAATGCCATACACATTCTCCCATACACACACACACACACATTATCCCATGTATACACACACACACACATTCTCCCATGTATACACACACACACACATTCTCCCATATACACACACACACACACACACACACACATTCTCCCATATATATACACACACACACACACATTCTCCCATATATACACACACACACTCTCTCTCTCTACACACACACGTGGGGGGGAGAGGAAAGGCCGCGAGCAGCACCACCACGCTCCCCTCATCCCGCGTGCCCATCTCCCGCCCCGGGACCGGGGGAAACCAGGGACCTGGGGGGACATCCCTGCTCCCATCTCCTGCCCCGCGGTCTGACACAGGGACAAGGGGAGGACATCCCATCTCATATATATATATCAGTGTTCGACAAACCTATACATTTGCTCGCCCCGGGCGAGTGGATTTAACCCCCGGGCGAGTAAATATTGGCCCAAGCAGCACACGTTTGGTACTAGGTGGCGAGTAGATTTTTTTGTGTGGCGAGTAGATTTTTTGGTGATTTGTCAACCACTATATATATATATATATATATATATATATATATATATATATATATATATATAGCAGGGTCTCTCCCCTGGTTTCCCCATTTACCTCCGCTACAGGATTTGTGGAGCAGCGATTGCATTGCCGGAGATTCCCGGGGGCTCCCTGTGCAGGGCGCTGCCATGGTGAAGTTGCGCACTCATACGCAGTGAGATCGCGCATGCACAAGAGGCGACCCTTAGAGAAACAGGGCTCCGATGGGACTACAAGCCCCATAAGGAATAGGGGCAAGTATGCAGGTGCCCCAGATAAGTCAAAAGGGCTCTCAGATTCCCTGCTCCACAGATAGATACTGTACAATTCGCGTGCTTGGACCTCGTCAGTCGGAGATGGGACATCAGAGGGGTACGGTGTGTATGTGCAAGGTGTCAGTGGCCCCTGCACTGAGCCAGAGACCCAAGTTAGGCCCAAGCTAGGCCCGCCTCCCACATAGGTTGTGGTTGCGATAGGGACTTGCCCCTTAGACAGGGATATTGCCCCGCTTTGCACCGTCAGTTCAGGTATACAGCCAGGATGCGGCTGTGGACTGGCGCTTGGGGTCTGGCACCAGACCAACCTTTAGGAGAGAGAGACTGTTACGGTGGGACACTCCTTCCGGACACCACCCAACTCTGAGGCGGACACACTCCCCTTCATTTACATACTACCACCTGGAAGAGATCACAATTATTTGTGTGATTGGACGAAGTCTGAAGGAGGCTTCAGGGAGGTGCTATAAGAAAGTTATTCAGAAGGCACCAGTTACTCTTTGATAAAGCACCCTGCGTGTGAAACGCGTTAGAGTGACTGTATCAGTACTTTGTTTTTTGTCCATGTTTTTAATATGAATAAACCCTTTTGAATTACTTATCCAACGATTGATGCTGTGCCCCGGCTTTTCCTGGATGGGAGTTGGTGCATGCTGGTTTCCACACACCAGGCAGCACGAAGAACAGAAGATCATCTACATGCTGTTTGGGAATGCAGGCTGCCATACTAGCACATTATTATCTACCCGGCAAGAGGTGACGTCAGGCTATCAGTGAGGAGAGGCTGGGAATCCCATCAAGACTCTCTGCAGGCGGAGACGCTGAACTGCAGAGACCGCTACCAATGGAGTGATACACGGCGTGGGGGGTACTGAGACCCTGCATTCGACATCATTGGTGCAACAAGTGACAAGCCATTCGAAGTTTGCATCCAGTCAGGACACGCGGAGCGGTTGATCAACGGACCCACAGGATCCAAAACAGCATGACTTTCTCTACTGACCAGCCTAATCCCCCAGCCGTGAGTAACTGACTCTCATTGAGAGCAAAATTTATACCATATACAACAGAACTGTTCCTCTGTTCTTCAAGAGACTGGTGATTACTTTATAGCACCAGAATTTTGAGCGATTTTGCTCTGGTGTTTTATTCATGGACACCAGGGTGGTTGGGTGCCCAAGGGCCCCTCAGGACTTTGGGGGACTATCTATCTATCCAGGTGTGGACATGATGTGGGAAGGTGCTGAGGGTACGGTCGTGCGTGGCCTAGTTGGTAGAAGAAGTGTACATTGTGTTTGTTCTATTGCATACAGCAAAACTGTTACTCTTAGCAGTGTGTGTTTTATTGCATAAGGTCCTGTAACGGGGTTATCCCACATAGTAGGATCCCGTACAGGTGGAGGCAATGTCACCAGACGAATCAGACACATCCCAGGCTCCAAGCAGTGGAGGCTCAGCCCTCCTGTGAGCCACAGGTAACGCACCATAACACACAGTAGCCGCCATATCTCCCAGGGGGTGGGGAAAATTGTGCTACAATTGGAGGCGCTGCTGAGAGCTCAGACCTGGGGTGCCCTATTCAGTCCAAATTAAGTCAATCTAATTGTCCACCATGCTGGTGCCCTCAAGACAGGAGGTCCATGCCTGGGCCTTTAAGGTCAAAGAACCACCCAGCCACGGTTGCAGTGGGGAATGTCCCCGCTCTCATGTTCCAAACAGGGATCACCTAAAACGACTTTCTCGGTCTAAGCAAAGCATGGATTAGAAGGCGCGAATTTCATACCACATATCGGTAGAGCACGATATTACTAACGTCGGGTCAAGAAATATGCCAGGGAGATGCTCCACAGGCTCTCCATACACCAGAGGCCCCGCCCGAAGGCTACCCGCTCATATATCCTTAGTTAATAGAGATCTGGAAAATGTTCATCTCATGATTCTCCTCAGAGGCCCCCTCTCAAGCCGCAACGTCCCCCATCTCCTCGGGGGATGGCCGACTCCTGCACCAATCTCCAGTACCCCCAACAGGGTAGACGTACCTGTACCCCGTGTAACCTTCACCCCAAGTGCCGCACTTGGGGCCCTCAGCTGGGCCGGGAGTCCCCCACAGACACCCATCCCTAGTCCAAGGGCTGGAAATGATGGTCGCTTATCAAGTGGCGGCTCCGTACTGGGATTAACCTTACCGCAACTACTGTAGGCCCTTAATATGTCTTCACAGTCGCAGAATTACAGAAATCTCAAGGCCTTCTCTGGGATAGTACCCACGCCTTTAGGAGAAGAAGAGTTCGAGGCTTGGACGGAAAACGCTCTCCGCGTTCTAGATGAGTTTTCTTGCTCAGAGGCCGTCCAGAGACAGAGGCTGGCCGAATGCCTCCTATCCCCGGCCTCGCAACTTGTACGGATACACCGAGACACAGATGGTGACGTTACCGCTCACGAGTTAGTGGAACTCTTAACCCAATCTTATACCAGCAAAGGCGACGAGGATGGGCTCCTGGCTCAGATTAAGGTTTTCCGCCAAAAGGAGGGAGAAGCATTATCTGCATTTGCACGCAGGCTCCAACTGTCCCTTTGGACACTGATCTCTAAGAAAATAATTTTGGCCGCAGTGGTGGATCAGTACCGGTTCAAACAACGGCTGATGGGATCACTACCATCACACCCAGTAGCCCTTTTGATGCGAGGCGCTCCAGCCAGTGTAGCGGAAACTAACTGGGGCCTATGGGAACGTGTATGGCCTAGTCCAGAGGCTACCTCTCCCTACGCCTGCTCCGTCTGGACTGATACACCATCTCCAGTCAGCGGAGGATATCCTGAACGACAGGATCTCCTCATCTTGCAGCGCCAACCTCAAGATGGCCGCTGCTTTTCATGTAGTCCATATGTATGTGGCTGCGCCAACCACAACATAGCCGACACAGCTCACTACACTGGCGACACACTTTATTCGAGCTCGGCTAGTCCCACGAATTCGGGTATACCCGGGTGTATTGAGGTTTGTGACTGTTTTCTGCCCGAGTGCATTGAGGTATTTTCAGGCAGGGATTGAAGCATTTTATTCCCGCTGGCTGCAATACTGCACAGTATATATATATATACTGGATTACAATTCATGAATTTATGCCATCTGGTAGACACGCGAAGCATTGCAGCCTATTAAATCCTAATCATTATCATTTAACAGATCAGCCGCCCGTCAGCCAGGCATGAACCCAGGCTGGGAAGGCAAACGCAACGGGGCTTGTCAGAGGTGAGGAGCGGCGCATTCCAGGTATCTGCCAGGTACATACTGGGTATTTGCTCGAATAAAGTGTGTCGGTGCAGTAAACCCTCCCACACGACGGGACCAATGCCAGGGAGGCATATCTTTGTAAGGATTTTGCTCGATCCATGCCGTGTTTTACTGCCAGTTCAGGATTTCCAGACTGCCTGCCCTTTCTGCTCAAACCTTCCATTTTGTGTACTGGCAGCCTGCTATATAGTTCCTGGTGGGAGACGCCGAGCAAAATTCTGTTTGCTGCAGCTCCGTTTGATCTTTGCTCTCACGCATTACCCTTTTGCCTATTTGGAATCCCTGTTGCTGACCCTGACCGTGACCCCAACCTCGCTGCCTTTCACCTGCCCTGACCATTTGCCTGTCGCCTGGACTCTGAACCACTGACGCCAGCCCTGACTGTCTGCCTACCGACTACGTATACTCCTATAGGACTCTGTCGCTGGGCTCTAGTCGGTTATTCTGCATTCCTACCTCAGCCCTGCGGGTCTGCTTCCTGATTTGAGACGAGCACCGTCACAGTTTGCCTTTATTTATATTGCACCATTAATGTAAATAGCGCTTCACTGCAGTAATACATGTTACATAAAAATATAAATAACAAATAATACAAATAACACATAATGGGAATAAGCGCTTCAAACATACTGTAAAATTAACATTAGAAAAAGGAGTCCCTGTTCCGAAGAGCTTACAATCCAATTGGTAACTGGAAGAATGTACAGAGACAGTAGGAAGGTGTTCTGGTAAGTGCGTCTGCAAGGGGCCAAGGTCGATGTATGAAGTATATAGTACCAGCCACGGACCTTCCCAAATGCTTCGTTAAGGAGGTGAGATTTAAGATATGTCTTAAAGGTGGATAGAGAGGTGCTGGTTGGATATTGAGGGGAAGGGCATTCCAGAGGTGTGGGGAAGTCAGTGAGAAAGTTTTAAGGCGGGAGAGGGCATTAGATACAAAAGGGGTAGAGAGAAGACATCCTTGAGCAGAACGAGTCATGATGGTGTATAGGCAGAAATTAGGGCTGAGATATAAGGATAGAAAGAAGAGTGTAATGCTTTAAAATTGAGGAGAATTGAGTGTGTGATACGGGATTTGATAGGCAGGCAGGAGAGGATTTTCAGCAGGGGAGGCGCTGAGACAGATTTAGGAAAGAGTAGAGTGATTTTGGCAGCAGCGTTTAGGATAGATTGTAAGGGAGACAGGTGGGAGGCAGGAAGGCTGGACAGCAGGAAGTTACAGTAGTGGAGACGGGAGAGACTGAGTGCCTGTGTCAGAGTTTTAGCAGTAGAGCAACAGAGGAAAAGGTGTACCTTTGTAATATTACGGAGGAAAAAAGCAACAAGATTTGGTTACATATTGAATATGAGAGGAGAATGTAAGAGAGGAGTCAAATATGACGCTAGGCAGCATGCTTGTGATACTGGGTATACTGTATGATAGTGCTTCCAAGAGTAATGCAGAAGGAGGTTGTAGGACAAGGTTTGGGAGGAAATATGACAAGCTCCATACTTGAGAAGTTAAGTTTGAGTAGGCGGGGGCCCATCCAGGATGATATGGCAGAGAGACATTCAGAAACTGGTCTTTACAGCAAGTGTAAGGTCAGGGGTTGAAAATTAAATGTGTATGCCATCTGCATAGAGGTTATATTTGAACCCAAGAGATGTGGTAAGGTCACCTAAAGAGTGTGCACAGAGAAAAGAGAAGAGGTCCGAGGACAGAGCCCTGGGTACCCCCGCAGAGAGATCGATAGAGGAGTAGGAGGTGTTGGCAAAAGAGTCACTGAAAGTACAATGAGAGAGGTAAGAGGAGATCCAGGATAGAACTTTGTTACGGATACCAAGTGTATGGCGAATGTGAAGGAGAAGAGGGTGATCCACAGTATCAAAGGCTGCAGAGAAGTCGAGTAATATGTGCAGAGTATAATGAACTCTGTCTTTGGAAGCATGGAGGTCATTAGTTATTTAAGTGAGGGCTGTTTCAGTGGAGTGAGCAGTGCGGAAGCCAGATTGTAGAGTGTCTAGGAGAGAATCAGTGGTGAGAAAATGGAACAAGCGAGAGAATACAGGGTGTGCAAGGATTTTAGAGACAAAAGGCAGGAGAGAGACAGTATGATAGCTAGAGAGACAGGTAGGGTCAAGCTTGCTGTTTCTGAGTAATGGTATGACTGCTGCATGTATGAAAGAGGAGGGAAATGTACCAGAGTAGAGGGAGGAGTTGAAATATGTATGAGCATAGGGATTAGAGTAGGAGCAAGAGGTTTTAGGAGATGAGGTTCTCTATACTAGCACTGCTCTTCCAAGCCCCGACAACCACGCCTGGGTGGCCTAATCAACCACTCTCAGGCAACTACACCCATCACTTACCCCCCGCCCTCACCCCCCCCCCCAAAAAAAAAACTACCCATCCCCCAACTTGACTAATTGGCAATAACCCTATTAGCCAAATGTGGGTAATAGAGCTTTTGCGATAATTTTGTTTTAAATAAAAACATTTGAAAGGAAATACATTTTTTAAATCACATAATAAACAAAGTAGTTGCCCCGGGATGGGTGCATAGGCCACCCAGGGGGGTGGGGATGTGAGCGGTTAACCTCTTGATTATCTTTGTGCTTAGTAAAGCATTGTGCTTTATTAGCCACTGAGGTTTCTATCTCATTGTTTTGAATATCGCATACACAGAGCAAACCCTGCTCCGATGCACCCATTGAAAACTCCAAAGGTGGAGCAAATAATCAATAAGGGTTTGGAAAGGCGATTTCGAAGAGCCAAGTCTTGAGCCATTTAGATATGGGACCCCTGCTGTGTTAATCTGTTGGGCCATTAGTCTGCTGTGGCAAAGTTTGTGAGAAATTCGGGGAAATCTCGAAAACCAATTCAGTAAATGATCGGATAACGGCAGCTGCATCTGTAAGAGTGGAATTCACCTCCAGAGGATATTTTTGTTGGTTGGAGTGATTTGCTTTGTGGCTACTTTCTGTATGTCGATCAGAAATGTACTGAAAGGTCCCAGAGGTCAGAATATGACAGTGTCAGAGACGTTTGTACAATTATCTAGTTAAATTTTAATGGTAAGATTCTCAAAAGAAAGAAAAGTGTTTCTTTTGGTGACAGTACATTTAATATTTTCTTTATAAACCCTGGGTATGCCCAGGGCCATCTTAACAGCATTATAGGCCCCCGGGCAAAGCAGTGTACTGGGCCCTGCCTACACAACCACTCACATACTGTAACATTGCAAGCAATAAAAACTGCAAAATTTATCTCGCAAATGCAGACATCCCAACCCTCCGCTACAAGTCGTAATTT
This sequence comes from Ascaphus truei, assembly GCF_040206685.1. Lineage (NCBI taxonomy): Eukaryota > Metazoa > Chordata > Amphibia > Anura > Ascaphidae > Ascaphus > Ascaphus truei. The sequence goes on along the minus strand of NC_134485.1, from coordinate 419,861,936 downwards.
TTCTCCTTCTACCGAGTTAGCGGGAGATTTAAATGTTGAGGCGGGTGATCTGAAAATTTGTGTTAAATTCTGGTCTGTGCATAGATTAGCATGGGGCTCCTAGCTCGTGGGGCCCCTGGGCAACTGCCCAGCGTGCCCATGCACTAAGACGGCACTGGGTATGCCCCCTCTGTACCCTGATGTGCTGCTGTTGGCATAGGTTTTATGGTCTTGTGGGATAATTTTGTACAGGGCGGTGTTACTATCATTTAACCAGGTTTCAGTGATTGCAAGAATGGTTGGAAGGGGGGTAGGTAGTGTGTTTTAATATCGATAATGTATCCTATTTTTTATTACGTTACCATTTCTTACCAATGTGGCTATCTAGATCCCCATTGAGATGGCCTAGGTAGCCACAGTGACAATTAATGGCCTTTTTTTAATACGTGTTTTATGATGTTTTTTTAGTGGCCATGAGCACGATTAGCCACATTTGGCTAATAGGGTTATTGGATATTAGTCTATAGGGGGGCAGGAGGTTTATTTGAGGGGAAGTAGGGGGATCAATGATTGGGATAGTTGCACCTGGGTGGGTGGTTAGGCATTCTGGGGGATGCGGTAGGGGTTAACCTTGGTAACCACAGGCATCAAATGGGTTCATGTTATTTCTACCGTAGGGTTCTGTAATAATATATATTACAAAAAGCTATGATAGAAATATTATAATAGTGATCAAGATGCAGTGATTAACACATTATTAATGGTCACGTTCATTCCCACATCGTGACTTCGTGCACCTGGTTTAATAGTACCTCAATCTTGATTAATTCCATCATAAAATGTTATCGGTGCGATATAAACTCAGTTTTAACAGAGGTGCATGTATCTGGGCTACTGAGAGGTATTGTTGGTGTAAAGTTAAGGATGCATCAACTTCCACTCAGGGGAATTTTGATGCACCATTCATGTTGTTAACTTCTTACCATATTGAATATGGAGTAAACATCTCCTGTCCAGCTCTTCTCATTATCCAAAAAGCGTAAAATGGCAAGAAAAGGACATTTTATTGCCCTTTATAATGTGACTGTCTGTACAAATCAGATTAGTCCTTTTCATTGAAGACTATTTTCAGCTGTCTTTGCTTTTTAATTATTTACTGCAAGTACAGTATGGATTTTGTTTTTAAAATGAAAAACCGAGCAATAACAAAATAAGATGTTGCAACACGTTCACGCTTTTGGAATAGATTTCGGGTTCTACGCTGATCATAATCTTATTTTTGTTTGTTTTTTTGTTATAAGTTTGAAAACCTCAAGAAAACTCAGCCGCAGTCATTCAGCAAATGGCGAACTCTACGGCTCTGCACAGCAATATCACCCAAGTGTCCGTCGATAGCAACAAGAACATTGAGAGTCTGAGGATGGCTTATCTAATCTTGTTGGTCCTCTGCTTCTGCATCTTCTTGTACTTCCTTACAATTATACTCTGTGTCTACTTTACCACAGCTCATATTCGAGAGAACACTCGCTATGTCCTTTTTGTCTATATGCTCATTAATGACACACTGTATCTCGTCCTGGGGTTTTTTCTGGTGGTGTTTAACATATACGTGATAAACCTCCCTGTGCCATTATGCATTGTCTTAGTGATTCTATCCTTAACTTCCTTTATGGCCACCCCCTATTACCTGGCAGTCATGTCTCTTGAACGCTATGTAGCCATTTGCTACCCGCTAAGACATGCACAGCTTTGCACCACACAGAGATCTCATGCTGCCATTGCAATCATATGGGCCGTGGGATTCAGCCCTTGTGTTGCTGATTTCATTGCCCTGAGCTCCTCAGTTGAGACAAAGTATTTCTCTCTCAGTGGGATTTGTGGCCGGCCAATGTTGATAAAGACCCCAATGCAAAACAACATGAGATACATCACCATCATCTTCAGCTTTACCATGGTGGGACTGATAATCGTGTACACGTACATCAGGATCATGCTGATTGCACGGAAGCTTAGTTCAAACAAATCATCTGCTTTTAAGGCTGGGAAAACAGTCATACTCCACGCTTTCCAGCTCCTGTTATGCATGTCCGCTTTCACATCTCATTTTACGGAGACATACCTCAAAGATTATTTTGCTTTTTTTCCTATAACCAACTTTCTCCTATTGATGTGCCTGCCTCGGTTTCTCAGTCCTTTCATTTATGGGATTAGGGACGAAGTGTTGCGCAAATATATAATAAAGTGGCACTCTTTTGCAATCACTTTAGGATAGAACCACCAGAGACCTTACAGTATACAAGTCAAGAGTATGTGACACACTTAACTTTTAGTACACATGCTTCAATAGACATGAAGAAGAAACCTGTGAGATTTTGAAAACCCTGCATAGAATACACATATAAAAAAAATCTCTTGCTGATTGTCAAGTACGACACACCTATGAGCACGTGATGTTGACTATCGCAAAAGTCCCTCAAATGAACAATATCTCAGCTAAATTCGTCCCAATATACCATCTGTCACAAACAGCACACAAGTGAGCACGTGACTTATATATGCAACCAGGGTTAATACACACGTCTATCCACTGCCACCAACCGAGAATTTATGTAAAGTATGTAATTAATATATCTGCCAGGGTCTCAGGTCCCTGAATATTATAGAAAAAACTATGCAGTTAACACAAAACAATCTGTTGTAGCAAAATGTGTCTAAAAATGTAAATACTCTCTCCAGAGCATGCATCAGTTAATTGAGCCCCAAAGCATTACTTATTAAAGAATTGTTTAATATATGTAGCATAGGCTCCGGCCGCTAGTTATTTTCCTGGGCCCTACCAGTGTAAGTCCTGTTAGGTGCAGGGACTGAATGGGTTTATTCCTTCAGAAAGGCCTTGTGTGCTTTTGCAGTCTTAGATACATTTGATGTAACTAAGGCCGGTCCTAGCAACAGCCAGAGAGTGTCAGCCTGAGGGGTGGGTACCATTTGGGTCACATACAGGATGTGATGACCTGTCAGTATCCAGATCTTTCTTGTTAGGGGCAGCGTTACAATCAACCCAAAGGGTATAAATACTGGCACTCTCACAAAAGTGGATGTCTCTTTCCTCCCCCTGTGCAGTGAGTAACAGCTACCCGGGGTTTCACAAGGAGGCCTCAGGAGGAGAACCATGCAGAAGGCCTGGTGTGGGACTCCAGCCCTACCAGTAGGGGAAGCAAGGAAAGATATGTACCTGAGCATGCAATAAACACCATTGTTCCATCTATGAGAGTTATTCACTGTCTAAGAACAAAGAAAGGTGTCAGTATGGACGCTGCAGCCACAAATAAGGTACCCTGTAAACCCTGTCCTGTTCTCCCCACAACACTGCGGAGCACTCAGCCCTCTTGTTACCTCACAGGTATGCACCACCACATAATATGGAGTAGCAGACCAAATCTCACCTAGGGTGGGGGTCCAAGGGCTTCATATATATATAAAAATACAATGCTTCAGATTACAGAAAAAGATCATTACAAGAACATACTGTACAGTGTGGCAGGATGGCCTCGCGGCGGGGTCAGTAAGACACTAGACATGTTGGGAAACGTAAAACTATAGAGGTTCATTAGCCACAGCAAAAATAAAGTACGGGTGCACTGTCCCTTTAAAAAACTACTTCCTAGAAATTAAAGCCTATTCCCGTTAGGGAAACTAACTCACTTCTTGAGCCCTTACTACCAGGTCAGCCAGCTAATCTGGTTATGCCCAAAACATATGCTACTCAAAGTATCACCAATAAGTATCATAATAAAGTCTTATCTGTAATGCAGCTCCAACAGCAAACACTAACACGGTTCCGGGGAGCAGGCTGTATCCAGCTCGCAGCTATCTTTATCTTTATCCTGGGTTGGAGTCCCAGCTGGTCCCAGCAGCATAGCTCCTCGCAGGACTGGGGGACCAGAGCAGCAGCAGCAGCTACGGCTTCCTAGCCGGGAGAATTCTTTCCACCCTCCTGGGGAAAAAACAAGCTCTCCTTGTGTGTGAGTCACTTCCTGCTTTTAAACCAGCAGTCTCTCAGGTCTCCTGTTTAATTAGGCTGCAGGTGTATGCTGATCTCCAACTGTAGGTTAACTGGTTTAGTGCTGGAAAGTACACACATCCTCCATTCCAGCTTACTGAGTCAGTGACTCTGTCACAACAGCTACAGTAAATGCAGAACAGTTTCTTAAAATAACAGGTAAAAACAGAAATCGCTATACAGTACATTACAATATGTTAGGGTTTTCCACCAGAGAGGTCACTGCCGTAAAAATATAAAAATTCACGTGTTTGGTCTCAAACACACCTCTGTTGAATTCTGATTTTCATAATACCCTGCTAAGACTTATGTACTAATTTTTCCCCATTGAAACAACATAAGTCCACCCCTGTTGTAATAGAAACAAAGAGTGAACTGCGCTCTATTAATCGTGATTATGTGTTTAAAACAGTGATTATTCAGTGATAAAGTTAATGTAAACCTGTTACTTTAAATGTGAGGATATGCTGCTAGATTCGTGGAATGGCTCCACAGACCAGGGCTTTGTCGTTGTTTCTTCACCCCTGTTGTAAGTCAGCTTCTAGGTTGACGGTTTTACGACTTAAAAAAATCTTGCTCTCAAAAGACGTTACTAAATTTTACTCTAAACTATATAACCTAAGGGCTCACTCTGCTAGCCCAGACCCGAAGGAGCTATCGGCTACCATTGACTATCTAGCTGATTGCGACCTCCCCTCATTAACAGAGGAGGAAATCCTTCTCCTGAACGCCACAATAACGGCGGAAGAACTAGAATGGGCCGTTAAGGCCTCCAAAATTTCTAAAGCCCCGGGCCCTGATGGTTTCACGAATGCCTACTATAAGAAGTTTCTCCCCATTCTGTCCACCCACCTTTTACAATTGTTCAATTCATTTCTAGAAGGATGTCCTATCCCATCTTCAATGTCGTCCACCAATTTGGCCATAATCCTCAAAGAAGGGAAGGACCCCACACAATGCGGTAGCTATAGACCAATCTCGCTGTTGAACAATGATCTAAAACTATACAGTAAAATACTGGCGAACAGACTTAATCCAATTCTCCCGAGACTAGTACACATGGACCAGGTCGGGTTTGTCCTGGGCCGCCAGGCCTCAGACAATACCCGTAAAATCATTAACTTAGTTGACCATGCCCACCTTACAGACTCACAAGCTATGTTACTAAGCTTAGACGCAGAGAAGGCATTTGACAGAATTGACTGGCTGTTCCTAGACCAAACATTAAAAAAATTCGGATTCAGGGATTCCTTTCTTAAGGGTGTCCAGGCGCTCTACCAAACTCCATCCGCCTCAGTTAGACTATCGGGTGGAGGAGCGGAACAAATTCACATTAGAAATGGCACCCGACAGGGTTGCCCCCTCTCCCCTCTCCTTTTCGCTCTCACGATTGAACCACTGGCGGCCAAAATAAGACAAAACCCAAACATCCAGGGTATACCCATGGCCACTGAACAATACAAAATTTCCCTATTCGCTGACGATATTATCCTGACCTTGACCAGACCCCTAACTTCCCTCCCCAACCTCCAGATGGAACTGACGGAGTTTGGAAAGGTATCAGGGTATAAAATAAACAGCGACAAATCTGAGGCCCTAAATCTTAGTCTTCACGACCCCACAGTCAAACTCCTTAAGCTAAATTTCAGCTACCGATGGTGCCCCTCATGCATTAAGTATCTGGGAATTAATGTATCTAGGCACTATCGGGACCTATATAGGGATAACTACCCGAAACTATGGGATCAGATCAAAAGGGATCTAGATCGGTGGGAAGGTTATCAGATCTCATGGATTGGGAGGATGATCTCTACCAAAATGAATATACTCCCAAGAATGTTGTACCTATTCCAGATGCTCCCAATCCAGGTCCCGGCCGCTAATCTAAAATATATACAGAATAGACTACTCCACTTCATTTGGCAGGGTAAGAGGCCCAGGGTCGCCAGATCAGTCCTGATGACCACGAGATCCAGAGGAGGGATGGGGGTGCCTGACCTATACAAATACTATCTAGCTGCTCAGCTCAGGCAGGTAGTAATGTGGAACTCAGACCCGACCCGATGTTGCTGGGTGGGAATGGAAACTCGGTGTGCCAAATTGCCTTCTCTGCAAGCCTCCCTCTGGAGCCTGAACAGAGGAGATGGCCACTTACACAATCTTAAACTACAGGCCTCACGATTCACGTGGGACACCTGGTCCAGATGTAAACTTAAATTTAATCTCTCATCCACAAACTCACAACTCACTCCCCTCGTTAATAACCCTAAATTCCCTCCAGGATGCGGATCTAAGCTGTTCGCCCACTTTCACACACGGGGTATAGAGGCGATTGCCGACGTACTGAGCCTAGGGAAGCTCCTGACCTACCAAGAACTGAGGAACAAATTTTAAATTACAGAATTGGACACCTTTAAATATCTACAAATTAGAAATTTTGTTAGAGCTACGTGCCCTCATCCAGAATACCCCGCTCTCACTACGTTTGAACATCTATGTGAGGACCAGTCTTACCAGAAGGGACTTATCTCGGACATATACAATATCCTAATGTGCTCAACGTCCCCGACACAGCACGACTATATGCTGCGATGGTCAGCTGATCTAAACGTTAACATAGAAAGAGAGACATGGGAGGAAATCTGGCAGGCAGCCTCAGAAACTTCCCTTTGCACCACAATTAAGGAAAACATCTACAAAATTATGTTTGGCTGGTATCTTACCCCAGCACGATTAAACCAGATCTACCCTCTGGCATCAGACCAATGTTGGAGAGGCTGTGGTAATAGAGGGGACATGGCCCACATCTGGTGGACCTGTCCAGAAATTGTGAAATACTGGGCCAAGGTCCAAATTCTTATAAAAGAGGTCACCGACCTAGAACTTCCTATTGAACCATTGACCTTCCTGTTGGCTGCACCCATGCCGAATATAATTCGGCCCACCAGGAAATGAATATCCTTCATTCTCACTGCGGCGAGATGCTGTATTGCGGCCTCCTGGAGGAAAATGACTACGCCGGCGCTCAACACGATAAAGAAAAGGATTGGGGATGTAATGACTATGGAAAGGCTCACAGCCAACATCAGACAAAAAACCCCGGCCTTTGAGGATATCTGGGAACCCTGGTTCCACTTTACTAGAGCGCCCCGACCATCCCAGGTGAGAGGGAGACCAACTCCCCCTCCATAAGAAAAAACTCACACAAATCTCACCAGAAACACCCTAACAGCCAAGTGGGTCGACAATAACCCTCCCCAGCCCCCTCCCCCTCCCCTCCCCTCCCTCACACCCCCTCATCTACCCCATCACCCTCCCTCTTACCTTCTCTCTATGAAGGCTCCCCCTCTCTTTCCTGGACAACTTAGGTTGCCTTTCTTTTTCCCCCCTTAAAAAAATATGTTTTGGAAAATATTAGGCTACGATATATGTTAGAAATGTTGTATTTTCTAAAAATGCCTAATAAAAACATTGAAAAAAAAAATAATAAAAAAAAAAAGTGCCTAGATATATACAGTAAACACACTCTTAAGTTCCCTTCTCTAACACTTAGACACACGTGAGTCATATCAGTAGATTCGGGCGATTATGACGGACATAAACAGAATTATGACCGTCTTGCAACTAAATTTGAGTGACAAATGGATATCTGTCCTTGGCACCTCTTACCAATGTAGTGTGTGCTACAATTTGATTTGTCTTCTTACAACGATCACAGATATGTAACTCTTATTATGCACATTAGATGACATTACAGGATATTCTCATTTTTAATAAAATCCTCCAAGTAAACAGTGTGTCGTCTCCTTTCTGTGATGTACAAGGGATGTTTCAGGAATGTTAGTTTCTGTAAGGAATCGGGGGCCAAGTCCCTTGCGGCGTGACCCCTCCTTACCCACTACCAGTACTGCAGCGGCTGCTGCCCCTGCCCCCCGTCGCTTCCCATGCCGTCGCCCAGTGCATACCTTGAACTCTGCCATCGCCATCTTGGATTCTGGCACTGGTGTTACAGACTCTCAGCTGTGCTCCACTACTTCCTGGTCTCTCAGCCAATCTCAAGCAGCTCCTCAACACGCCTCTGCCATGCTCCTCGTCCGGATTGGTCACTGTCGCTTTAAATATCCTGCTTTGCCTTCACTTCCTTGCCGAGCGTAGATCCTTTTGGGATGTTACCTGTGTTTCTGCCACAAGCCCTGTTCTCTCGTTACGTATCTCTGTTTTTGTTCCAGTTCGTTGTACTCGTCCAGTTTCCTCCAGGCCTGCTGCTGCTACGCTGAGTTCCTGGTTCTTAGAGACCTGCTTCTTTTGCGGTGTAACACGGGGTTACTAGTGCTGCCTGGCGGTGTGCCCATTGCGGTCAGTCTTCCCTCTCCTAGACCGGCGCCATGGGTCGTGGACGCCACTCGCGCAAACCTCGTTCCCGACCTGCAGCGATTGCGCTGACGCAAAAAGACCAGCTTGATTTCCTGTTGCCGACTCCCTGCTTGGACTACGACTACCCGGATATCTCCTACCCCGACTCTGGCTCATCCAACGACTATGCTGTTATCTCCAGTCCTGAACCCGGCCTGTTTGACTATGAACTGCGCACTCCGGACAAGTCTGCGTCGTCTAAGGTTGGTGATTTCATATCCCAGCCTCAGCCCTGCGGTCCGTCCCGGTTTGTGGCGAGCACAATCGTGACAGTTTCCTTTGAAGCTGACAGCCCAGGTGTCTGCCGATCAATTATTGCCTTCTAAACTACGCATATGTCCCTTTTAGTGATAGCCCCCCTGTTGCAGGGTCAATGCAACAACATGTGAGGTTCTGAATTGGCTTGTTTATTTAGCTTAAAAAATGTGGCATTCAAAAATAATACAGCTTCTTCTCTGCAAAACATAAACAAAACTGAAAGATCATTCCTGAGCAGGGATTTCCCCTTTTCCCAACATGGGCTGTTTTAAGTACAAAGTATCAATATAGCAAACAGTTATTATAGGAAAGACAGCAAGTACATCATTTCATTGTTTCAGTGTGTTTCACTGGGTCAGACAGCCAGGCATGCGTGATCAGCCTGGGTTTTTAAAGCCCCTTAACGAGGCAGTTGGGACCTGACCAATTAACAAAACTTTTTCCTAGCTGAATTTTAACCTGGTCACTGCTGCACTGCAGACCTACACATAGGTCTACCAGGCAGAGGGCTGGTATATTGTATTCACCCTGTTACATTCCTCCCCTGTTAGTGTGTGGCTGGGGCCACGCATGCCTGATGACCGACCAACCACCCCTTCTCTAGAGATGAAATCGGCTTTTGTATTTTCCTTTCAAGGCCTGTGCTGAATCTTAAACGAGAAGGGTTGGAAGGCAATATACCACCTGGTCAACCTAGTATTGGAGTCTTTCATTGAATTTAATCACTTTAATAGAGCATGGTCTATAACCAAGGTAAAATGGACTCCTGCCAGATAAGGCCTCAAGACCTCAATTGCCCACTTTACAGCGAGGCACTCCTTCTCAATCACTGAGTAGTTTTTTTCCCTCAGGAACAATTTCCTACTCAGAAAAAGGATCGGATGTTCTACCCCCTCCAAACTGTTGTGACAGCACTGATCCTAGCCCTATCTCTGATGCATCGGTCTGCATGATAATAGGCCTATTAAAGTCTGGGCTTCTAATGTATGCATTTTTGTATGTATGTATAGCGACATTAATGTACATAGCGCTTCACAGTAGTAATACACGTGACAATCATATAAATAACAAATAAAATTAACAGATCATGGGAATAAGTGCTTCAGACTTAAAAATTAACATTTAGGAGATGGAGTCCCTGATCTGAGGAGCTTACAATCGAATTGGTAAGTAGGAAGCATGTACAGAGACAGTAGGAGGACATTCTGGTAAGTGTGTCTGCAAGGGGCCAAGCTTCATGTATCAGGTGTATAGTATTAGCCACGGATTCTCTCTATCTCGCTTCTCCCCTTCTCCAACTCCATCTACCCCCCGGTTCTGCAGAAACCTGCGCTCTATTCACCTACCTGACTTTGAGTCCACTTTACGCTCCCCCCTCTCCACTCCCAGCTCTGCTGCAGACCCTGACAACCTGTTCAGGAACTAAAACTCTGCCTTATCCTCCTCTCTTGATCTACATGCCCCGCTTTCTCTTTGCCGTCCTCGCCCTTCTAACCCCAGACCCTGGCTAAATTCCCACACGCGCATGCTACATTACTCCACTCGTTCCTCTGAACGCCTCTGGAGGAAATCTCATACTCTCGCAGACTTCCTTCACTACAAATTTATGCTATCCTGTCTCAACTCTGCCCTCTTGCAAGCTAAACAAGCCTACTTTTCTTCACTTATCAACACGCAAAAGTCTAACCCACGCCGACTGTCTTTGACGCTCTACTCAAACCACCCTAAGCTGCCGCTTCTTCCTCCATCTCCGCTCAGAACTTTGCTGACTATTTTAAGGAAAAGGTGGAATCCAGACGTCAGAACATCCCATCTGTTTTTTCCTCCCATACTACACCTCTTCCTTACTCACCTCCTGCCTTTCTTGACTTTTTTTCCACGGTCTCAGAGGAGGATGTATCACTGTTGATCTCCTCTTCTTCCTCTTACACTTGCCCTCTTGACCCCATTCCCTCCCATCTCCTAAAACCTCTTAGTCCTACTATAATCCCTATGATCACACACAGTTTTAACGCCTAACTCTACTCTGGTACTTTTCCCTCCTCCTTCAAACATGCAACAGTTATACCATTACTCAAAAACAGCAAGCTTGATCCTACCTGTCCATCTAACTATCGACCTGTCTCCCTCCTGCCTTTTGCCACTAAACTCCTTGAACATCTTGCATTCTCTCGCTTGCTTCATTTTCTCAACACCTATTCTCTCCTAGACCCTCTACAATCTGGCTTCCGCACTGCTCACTCCACGGAAACAGCCCTCACTAAAATAACTGATGACCTCCATGCTGCCAAAGACAGAGGTCATTATACTCTGCTCATATTACTCAACCTTTCCACAGCATTTGACACCGTGGACCACCCTCTTCTCCTTCACATTCTCCATACTCTTGGTATTCGGAACAAAGCTCTATCCTGGATCTCCTCTTACCACTCCCATCGTACTTTCATTGTCTCTTCTGCTAACACCACCTCCTCCTCTATTGATCTCACTGTGTGGGTACCCAGGGCTCTGTCCTGGCACCTCTTCTCTTTTCTCTGTACACACTCTCTCTAGGTGACCTAATAACATCTCTTGGGTTTAAATATCACCTCTACGCTGACGACACACAAATTTACTTTTCAACACCCGACCTTACACCTGCTGTACAAACCAAAGTTTCTGAATGTCTCTCTGCTATATCATCCTGGATGGCCCTCCGTCGCCTTATACTCAACCTGGCAAAAACAGAACTCCTTATACTTCCTCCCAAATCTGGCCCCACTACCTCCTTCCACATTACTGTTGGAAGTACGATCATTCACCCAGTAGCTCAAGCACACTGCTTAGGGGTCACACTTGACTCCTCTCTCACATTCTCCTCTCACATTCAAAACGTTTCTAAAACCTGTCGCTTTTACCTCCGCAATATAACAAAGATACGCCCGTTCCTCTGTTGCTCGACTGCTAAAACTCTGACTCAGGCCCTCATTCTCTCCCGTCTTGATTACTGTAACCTCCTGCTGTCCGGCCTTCCTGCCTCTCACCTGTCTCCCCTACAATCTATCCTAAACGCTGCTGCCAGAATCACTCTACTCTTTCCTAGATATGTCTCAGCATCTCCCCTCATGAAATCACTCTCCTGGCTTCCGATCAAATCCTGCATATCACACTCAATTCTCCTCCTCACTTTTAAAGCTTTACACTCTTTTGCCCCGCCTTACAGCTCAGCCCTAATTTCTCGTTACACACCATCCGACTCTTGCGTTCTCCTCAAGGATGTCTTCTTTCTACCCCCTTTGTATCTAAAGCTCTCTCCCGCCTTAAACCTTTTTCACTGACTGCCCCGTACCTCTGGAATGCCCTTCCCCTCAATACCCGACTAGCACCCTCTCTATCCACCTATAAGACCCACCTTAAGACACATTTGCTTAAACAAGAATATGAATAGCACTGTGGATAATACTGGACACATGATACATAAAGCTTGGCTCCCTGCAGACGCACTTACCAGAACTCCCTCCTACTGTCTCTGTACGTTCTCCCTACCTACCAATTAGACTGTAAGCTCCTCGGAGCAGGGACTACTCTTCCTTAATGTCTAAAGCACTTATTCCCATGATCTGTTATTTATATTATCTGTTATTTATTTGATTACCACATGTATTACTACTGTGAAGCGCTATGTACATTAATGGCGCTATATAAATAAAGACATACAATACAATACGGAGCTACTCATATGCTTCGTTAAGCAGGTGTGGTTTAAGGTGGGTCTTAACGGTAAATATAGAGGGTGCTAGTCGGGTGTGGAGGGGAGCGGCATTCCAGAGGTGTGGGGCAGTCAGTGAGAAAGGTATAAGGCGGGAGCTTCTGGGTTTTAAAAACATTTTTCCTTTGCGCGTTTACAGGGAAACACTGCTGTTGTAATACATTTCACAGTAGAAAGAACATTATTCTCGCCACCTTATAGATGGTGGGAGACACACAGGCATTTTTATTAAAATCACAGGGTTACTGCCATTACTGGGTTGCCGAGCTGACAAACTACAATCCCCAATATGGCTCAGGGGCACCCAACTGGGCAAAATACCTTTATTTACTGGCCTGGGTACCCCTTCACCGTCACAACCCCCTCTCCCCCCCCCCCCCCCCAATGCTTTAGTGATGTCATCATACATGATGTCACAAATGAAATTACTGATGACATCACAAATTACATGATTCCATTACATCAGTGAATTTTGGATACATCCCCAAAGAACCAGACTTCTCCAGGCTAGTTCTTCCCCAGCCCACTCCTCAAACATTAGGCTTTTCTGGACCCTTCTCCTCTCCCCTCCAAACATCACACCTTCGATTCACCTCTCCTCTCGCTCCCCAGAAACATCAAGCCTCTCCAATCCCTTCACTCTCTCACCCACCCACGCATATGGCTTCTCTGAACCCTCTCTTCTCTTACCCCACAAGCATTAGGTTTCTCTGGTTCCTTTCTCCACCCGCCAACTAGAGGCGTGAGGCTTGCCCAATCTCTTTGTCTTCCTTACATCAGGCTTTCTCACTACCCCCTCCGCTTCTGTGAACCCTTTGTTTTCCTTGCCTCCCTGATATCAGCGTTCTGCTGAACTTTTATCCCAACCACATCTCCACAAGCATCAGTCTGCTCTTATACTGTATATGTATATATGTATATCTTTATTTACAGTATATAGCGCCTCACGCTATACCTACAGTAGCGTTTGACAAGAGAGACATTGCAGTACATTTAATTATAGCACAATAACAATAAGTGCAGCAAATAAGATGTAACACCTGTATGCCCACACACCTGGCCAGTCCCCAGTTCTGAGGTTGGTAAGGGTATAACACGCACCCACAGCAGTGAGGGCGTGCCTGGAGTGTGGTAATGTGCATTGCCGGGCCTGGTGAGAAAGGGTTAACGTGATACTTGCTGAATCCGGGGTGCCAGAGGTACGGAGATCCAAATCCAAGAGCCGTGGGTCAGGGGCAGGAGTTAGTAGAGTAGTGAGGTCCAAAGCCGAGTCCAGGGGTTGCGAGGTACGCGTAGTCAAACAGAGCCGAGATCAAATCCAAAGGTATCCAACAAGGCAGGGACAGGAACAAGAGCTGTAACAGAGAACAGAGCTTGGCATAGACAACTGCACACAGGAGTCACAGAGAAACTATGCAGAGCAAGGAAGGAGAGGGCAGACTGGGGTTATAAAGGCAGGAGGGCCAATGGTAGCAAGGGGTGGAGCGGAGGCCTGTCTGGGTGATCCCAGGGATAGGTCCAGGTGAGCAGGGAGGGAGTCAGAGGTGTGAGTAATGGCAATCGCCTGCTGCCGATGGGGGGCAGAGCCAGCAGCACGGGAGGACTGGTAAGAGAATCGGGTGCGCGCGCACTCTGTAAGCTTGCCGTGCGCGCGCCCCGGCCGCGTGAGGGAGGATCTGCTGTGCGCCGCGGAGGAGCGGCATGGCGTGGGGGCAGGATAGGTAAGGAGCCGAGGGAGCAGGGAACCGGAGCTGACAGCCGCACTGGGGTCTGAGGTGATGGGGACCCGCTGAGAGGCGCGTGTCCCCCGATTCCTTACAGTACCCACCCCCTGAGGATCGGACTCCGGACGATCCTCAAAAGGCTTGTGAGGAAATATCTGATGAAATTGTTTAAGGAGAGCAGGAGCATGAATATGATGACAAGGTACCCAGGAGCGTTCCTCCGGGCCATATCCTTTCCAATGAATGAGGAACTAAAGTCTGCCCCTGGAGAAACGTGAATCAAGAATGGAATGGACCTCTAATTCCTGTTGCCCTTGTATTACTACGGGTTTGGGTTTCTGAGGACGGTCCGGAAAGTGTACATTTCGAACGAAGGGTTTCAGGAGGGACACGTGGAACACAGAGGGTATCCTCATGGTGGGAGATAGCGAAAGTCGATACGCTACAGGGTTGATCCGTTCGAGCACCTTGAAGGGACCCAAGAATCTAGGAGCCAGCTTCTGAGAAGGAGTTTTAAGCTTGATATTTTTGAGGAAAGCCAAACTCTGTCTCCAGGTTTGTATACTGGGCCCACCTGACGTCGCCGATCTGCTTGCGTTTTTTGTTTTTGGACGGCCCCTTGCAAGGTTTTTTGAATCTTCTTCCAAGAGTCTTGTAGATTAGAGACGTGAGTATCTGCTGCGGGAACACCAGAGGGGAGGGAGGAGAGGGGAAGGCTGCTGGAAAGGAAGCCATAATTAATGAAAAAAGGCGACACTTGCGTGGACTCATTCTTCAGCGAATTAATAGCGAACTCCGCCCAGGGTAATAGGTCCACCCAGTTGTCTTGAGATTCTGACACGAAGCATCTGAGATACTGCTCCAAGGTTTTATTCATTCTCTCCATCTGGCCGTTGGTCTGCGGGTGGTAACCCGAGGAGAAGAGGAGGGAAATGCCAAGTCTCTGAGAGAACGCTTGACAAAACTTAGAGATGAATTGAGTACCCCTGTTCAAAACGACGTAGAGAGGCACGCCGTGTAACCTGAACATTTCTTTAGAAAAAATGACAGCCAAGGTGGCTGAATTGGGGAGACCCTTGCGGGGTATAAAGTGTGTGTGCTTGGAAAACCTGTCCACTATCACAAGGATCGTATTTATTTCCTTAGAAGTTGGAAGTTCCACAATAAAGTCCATGAAAATATGCTTCCAAGGCCGTTCCGGAATAGGAAGAGGCAGGAGGAGACCGGAAGGTTTGTGTCGGGCTGACTTGCTCTGAGCACAGACTGGACAAGCTCTGGTGAAATAAAAAATATCTTTGTTCATTTTAGGCCACCAAAAGGTCCGTTTAATAAGATCCACTGGCCTCTTGAAGCCTGGATGACCAGCAGATCTAGAAGAATGCCCCCACTCTAGGATCTTGTGGCGAAAATTGGAGCAGCGTACAGACGTCCTTCTGGCACCTTAAATCTCCTAGGTATATGAGCCTGGGCTTTATTGATCTCAAACAGGATATCAAAATTATTGGCAGAAATAATATTCTTTGCGGGGAGAATAGTCTCCGAAGATTCGTTAGATCCTTCCTCTGTAGAGAATTGGCAAGAAAGAGCATCGGCCTTGATATTCTTGGTACCCGGAATATAGGAAATCGTGTAATTGAAACGAGAGAAAAGCAGTGCCCAACGTGCTTGGCGGGATCCCAGACGGCGAGCCCCTCAATGTACAATAAGTTTTTGTGATCAGTGAGAATAGCTACTGGCTCTTTGGTACCTTAGAGGAGATGTCTCCATTCTTGCAAGGCTAATTTGATAGCCAAAAGTTCACGGTTCCCGACATCATAATTTCTCTCGGCCGAAGAGAATTTCCTGGAAAAGAATCCACACGGATAGAGTCTTTCTTGTGGAGAAGATCTTTGTGAGAGTACTGCCCCAGCTCCCACAGCGTCTACCTCCAGGGTGAAAGGAAGGGATGTATCCGGATGCCGGAGGATGGGGGCGGAGACGAAAGCTCTTTTGAGGAACTCGAAGGCTTTGATGGCTTCAGAGGACCATGCTGTCGGATCAGCCCCTTTTTTGGTCAGAACAGTAATGGGTAGAGTGATAGGGGAGAAATTACGGATGAATTTTCGATAGTAGTTAGAAAAGCCAAGGAAACGCTGAACGGCTTTTAGGGAATTCGGCAATGGCCAATCCAGAACAGCCTTCAACTTCTCAGGATCCATGGTGAAACCTTTATCGGAGATTATATAGCCAGGGAAGGCTGTGGAAGATTGGTGGAAGAGACATTTCTCCATCTTCGCGTAGAGGCTATTAGCACGAAGCCGAGAGAGAACCACTTTGGTGTGACGAATGTGCTCTTCCAGGTTCTTGGAGAAAATGAGGATATCGTCTAAGTATACTATCACGAAAATACCCAGAATGTCCCGGAAGATATCATTCATAAATTCTTAGAAGACGGCAGGGGCATTGCAGAGGCCGAACGGCATCACTAGATATTCATAATGACCCGAACGGGTGTTAAATGCAGTTTTCCATTCGTCACCGTCTCGTATTCGGATAAGATTGTAGGCTCCTCTCAAGTCGAGCTTGGAAAATATAGAGGCTTGTAACAGGGGACTTATCCCTGTTCACAAATGTGCCTCTAATCCAGCAGTGTGGTGGTTAACTGCTAGTAGGCAATTAACTAACACCACCTGGCTGATTAGATTGCTTAGAAAAGCCTGTCTTTTGAGACAGGAAGTGAGACTCCTTAGCTCACACCTGAGCTGAACTTTGGAGACAGAGCAGAGATTCCTTAGTCCACAATGGGGCTGAACCAAGGAAGGGCAGATGTCTTGAGCGACAAGCTGACCACAAGACAAAGGGGACAAGATTCTAAACTTGGAGCATGATATTTTCTGTGCATACAAGGGTGCGGTTCCAGGACAGCAGAGAAGCTTCCCCTACAGCAGCCCAGCTAACAGATAAGACTTTTTCGTATAAGACTATTATCTATGTAAATGTCTCCATGATTTGGGGCTGGTAAATAGCTTAGCTAACCAACCCAGTCAGAGAGGGCTGAGCTACATGTATAGATAGTATCCAAAGCAGAGATAGGGGTTTTTGGTTGGCTCACTATTTCGCTTTTGTTGATTTTTTTTGCTATTTAAAGCGACAGGCACAATAAAGCCTTGTTATAACTTCACCTTACAACAGTCTCCATTGTGTACCTCTGCACAAGTCCTCCTACAAGGCTCCTTGGAGCCGGTCAAAGAGAGGAAGAGGGTACCAGTTATTAACTGTAATCTTATTGAGCCCACGAAAGTCGATACAGGGTCTTAAAGAGCCATCCTTCTTTTTCACGAAGAAGAAACCTGCCCCGGCTGGGGAGGTCGAATTCCGAATAAAAAAATTCTTAAGGTTCTCCTGGATGTAGGTCGCCATGGCCTCGGTCTCGGGCACAGACAGGGGGTACGACTTAGACTTGGGGAGTGTGGTTCCAGGAATTAATTCGATGGGGCAGTCGTATGAACGATGAGGAGGTAAAACTTCAGCCTGAGTCTTGTTAAAGACATCCAAAAGGTCATGGTAGACCTCCGGCAGGGTAGAGAGAGAAGGAGAAGTGGTGTCGAGGCCAGCGAGCACGGTAACGGGAGGAGTGACCGTCTTCTTCAAGGTAGTAGCCCACTGGATCGGTAGTTCATTTGTCCAATCAACACGCGGGTTGTGAAGCTGGAGCCACAGCAATCCCAAGATGACCTGGACAGTAGGAGAGTGGAAAACATCGAAGGTGATGACTTCAGTATGACCATCCGCGGTGGTCAGGGTGAGGGGAATAGATTCCCATATAATGAAGGCTGGTTGAAGCGGTCGGCCGTTGATAGCCTCCAGGCCAATGGGTGACTTCTTCTTGACTAACGGGATTTGGTTGTTGCAGGCATAATCGTGATCCAAAAAGTTACCACCAGACCCGGATTCGATGAAGGCTTCAACCTCTTCCTTAAAATTAGGACCCTAAAGAGTTATGGGAAGAAGGATTCTCTTCGGTAGCTCCTTGGGGGAAGAGGGGCAAGGAGAAATGGTACCCAGTAGAAGCCCCTCTACCTTTACTGGGCGTTCTCGTTTCCCGGTTTCAAGCAACAGTGACGTAGTTTGTGTTCCAGGGAACCGTAGTAGTAGCAGAGACCCTCATATCGGCGGCATGTTCTCTCAGCAGTCCGAAGCTGTTGGCTACCGATTTGCATCGGTTGGGAGCGTCCAATGCAGGAAGAGCCAAGGAAGGAGACCTAGGAGAAACAGGCAAGGGCGACAGTAAACGGGGGCGCTGGCGCTCGTGGCGCCGCTCTTGAATGCGCTGGTCCATCCGGATGCTTAGGGCAATGAGATCCTCTAGAGCTGAGGGCCGAACATGAGCCGCGAGGTCATCCTTGAGGGATTCGGACAAGCCCTGCCAGTATGCCACGGAGAGAGCTTCATCATTCCATTGAGTCTCTGCAGCGATGGTGTGGAACTCCACCGCGTATCTTGCAGCCGACCTGCGACCCTGGTAGAGATGAAATAAGGAAGAAGCGGCAGTCTCCCTACGCGCTGGTGTGTCAAAGACCTGCTGGAACTCTCGCTGGAATTTGGGATAGTCTTGGGTTATGTCGGATCTGTGTTCCCAGAGGGGAGCAGCCCAAGCGAGAGCGTCGCCAGTGAGCAGGGCATAGACATAGGCCACTTTAGAACGACCAGTGGGAAACCGAGATGGGGACATCTCGAACTGGACGTCACACTGGTTCAAGAATCCCCAACAAGTAAGGGGGTCACCGGCATACCGGTTGGGAGGAGGAATACGTGGCTCCGAGTTGCCCATAGGTACTGGGGCAGGGGGTGACGGTGCAGCTGGAGATTCCCGCAGGGAGAGTCTAGAAAGTTTTTGCGCCACGGCCGTGACTTGGTCACTTAGAAATTGCCAGTGATCCATAGTGATACCTTGGCCCACCTCAGGGGGGTCTGCATTTGTTGGGCTCTGCATAATGTAACGCCTGTATGCCCGCAGACCTGGCCAGTCCCCAGTACTGAGGTGGGTAAGGGTATAACACGCACCCACAGCAGTAAGGGCATGCCCGGAGTGTGGTAATGTGCGTTGCCGGGCCTGGTGAGAAAGGGTTAACGTGATACTTGCTGAGTCCGGGGTGCCAGAGGTATGGAGATCCAAATCCAAGAGCCGTGGGTCAGGGGCAGGAGATAGTAGTGAGGTCCAAAGCCGAATCCAGGGGTTGTGAGGTACACGTAGTCAAACAGAGCCGAGATCAAATCCAAAGGTACCCAACAGGGGCAGGGACAGGAACAAGAGCTGTAACAGAGAACAGAGCTTGGCATAGACAACTGCACACAGGAGTCACAGAGAAACTATACAGAGCAAGGAAGGAGAGGGCAGACTGGGGTTATAAAGGCAGGAGGGCCAATGGTAGCAAGGGGTGGAGTGGAGGCCTGTCTGGGTGATCCCAGGGATAGGTTCAGGTGAGCAGGGAGGGAGTCAGAGGTGTGAGTAATGGCAATCGCCTGCAGCCGATGGGGGCGGAGCCAGCGGCACAGGAGGACTGGTAAGAGGATCGGGTGCGCGCGCACTCTGTAAGCTTGCCGTGCGCGCGCCCCGGCCGCGTGCGGGAGGATCTGGCGTGCACCGCGGAGGAGCGGCATGGCGTGGGGGCAGGAGAGGTAAGGAGCCGAGGGAGCGGGGAACCGGAGCTGACAGCCGCACTGGGGTCTGAGGTGACGGGGACCCGCTGTCCCCCGATCCCTTACATAAGAGGAGACAAAAGGAAAGGAAATTCCTGCCTCGGAGAGCTAACAATTCAGATCCCTTTCTCTACTCACCCTCCGCCTCACACAAGTGTCAGGCTTCTCAATACCCTCTCCCTCCTCCCTCACTCACACTGCTCTCCATGCTTGGTTGTTATGATACTGTAGCTTTGGAGGAATTAGCAGTTACTAATGCTGGTCGGAGTGGAAATTGTCCACTGTGCTATAGTAGTAGTCTTTAGTGTGTTACATCCATCCTCCCGTGTTGAAGGGAAGATAACAGTGTGCTACTAAAGTGATGGTCTAAGGGAAATAATATAAAGATATAAATCAAAAATGAATACAAAGTGTAAGGGATAACTATTTTCCAAAAGTGTCTAAATAATACAGTGAAATATCAAATAAACAAATGTAATCAGCTAATTAAATGTAATGTAAATGTAACTGCCCTGATGAAGTGATTGATATCATGAAATGCGTAGGGTTGGCAGTGTTTCCTGAAGTTTGGCTGGTAGCCCATATTCTTGAGATGAAGTCCTGGTCCCTCCGGTTATCAAAAAAATTGCTGCGGAGATTGATTGCACTGTGGGTGACGTCACAGCAACTGTACCGACAGTGTACACAGCACACAAGGATCCGGACTACGCAGGCCTTGATAGGACCCCCTGAGTGGGCGCCACTCTTCCCCTTAAAAGTGTGAAGGCTTTTAGTTAGGACACCATGTAAGTGAAAAACCATGTGTTTTTATATATATTTTTTATTAAAACTGTACTTATCTATGAGTGTTTGTGCGCTTTCTCTTTTTTTCTATCCTTACATATTTAGCCCTGGCTAGTTTGGACTACTATTCTGCCCTCCCCTCCTGTGCAGTAATACCTGGTAAAGGCAGGTTTGCCAGGAGTAATCATGGGTTTTCCCCACACAGTGCAGTGCAGTGAGTCAGAGAAGATAGGCAATCAGGCCCTGTGTCCAATAAGAGGCACAGGGGTGGGTCTTACTGGATCTGTACTTAGTGGATTGACTTTCTGAATTTAGTCAGCCTGCCTCTACCGTGAGAGAGTCAAGGTTTACCCTATCCAAGCTGTCAGGGATCTGACAAGCTAGAGGCCCTCCCGCAGGGGAGCGGTAGGGAAACCAATTCCTCTTACCCTACCAAGGGGTAAGAGAAGAGCTCGGACAGCTTCTAGGGCCCTGACCAGGAGTGGTGTTGTCACGGTAGACCAGTACTTATGAACACATTTATATTTTGGGATTCTGGATTGAGCACAAGAAGGCAAAATAAATTGTGATTTATTTCTTTTCAAACGCACAAATCTTCACAATTACACTTAATGATCACTTAATGGGGTGTGGAAACTAAATAAAATGTCCACAGAACGAATAACTGGATGGCAAAGTCTCTGGGCACCCCTGCACGCATGCAAAGGGGTGCGCGATTTTGATCCAGTTGAGCCAGGTTGCTGGTGAATATTCGCCTGAGGGTGTCCACCGATGGAATCTCCAATACCACTCACTACCAGTACATACAACGGCTGCTGGACAACCTCCAGAGAGCATATAGCTTGGCGGAAGAAGCCACCGCTAAGCTAAACAAGAACAAGTGGAGGTATGATTGCAAGGTACGATATTGGGAGCTTCAGCCTGGAGACAAGGTTCTTCTACGGAACCTGGGAATACCGGGGAAGCACAAGTTAGCTGGCCGTTGGAGAGACGCTTCATTTGAAGTGGAATCTCAGATGCCTGGGCTCCCTGTTTACCGCATCAAGAATTCGGAAGGCAGGGTAAAGGTCTGGCATCGCAATCACCTGTTACCCATTCCTCAAGCGTGAAGCTAACCTTTCAAAGGCAAGACAAGAAGAAGATTCAAACATTATACTGGATCAGTTATCTGAGGAAAATCAGGATCCCTTAGAAGGGACATCTTCAAACTCCAACGAAGGATAAGGCCATGGTCCTGTTACTAAGGAACCATACCCAGTTGAAGCAGTCAGGCGGTCTCTTGAACCAAAGAGTCCTATCTTCACCCCAAAGGGTGTTAATGAAATTCACTCTATGAGAGGGCAAAGGCCTCAAGCCGATGGTAGCATCTCTGACAACGAAGAATTAGAAGAGATTGAAGAAGTTTGTCGGAGTCAAAGACTGAGATGCCCTCCAATGAGGGTGGCTTACAATTCATTAGGGCACCCCACTATGAACCTCAGCAGTCATCTCGGTATAAGTTAGCCTCCATTATTGTTATTCTGACTTAAGTTTTGAATGCCATTTAACTATGTACATATTATGTTTTCATTATATAAACGTGTGTGTTTAGTTCTCAGCGGGGAGGTTGAATTCTCCGCCAGGCGAAGGATGTAGTGGGTTCACCCTCCCGTACCTTGGATGTGGGGGAGATGCTTCGCTGCTCCGCTGAGATATGCGGTAGTGGCAGTGGCCATATTGGAATTGATGCGCATGCGCAGAATCGTCAGCCATCTTGGATGTGACACCGCAATGCAATTCAATGGGAAATGGAGATCGTGGGGGCCATATTGGACGGGGCACTTTCGGAAAAGACAGGAAGGAAGCAGGGAGGAATCCAGGATATCCTACGCGGGGATCCAGGATGACCTTCAGTCCTGACGGAGCCGGGAAGGAAGTGTCCAGGGAGCAGTCAGCTTCCTGGACTAGGCCAGACCTTGCCCCTTAGGCCCCAGATAGCCCCTGTCACTCTAGTGGAGTATTGCAGGGCCTGCCATACTATAGGGATCATCCCTTACTTTATTATAATATGCTATAAATCATGATACATCATACTAGTGATTCAAGCTACTGTGATTCTTGAGTGCTGGAACCCCACACACGTTTAATAAGTACACAATATATACCTACAAAATTAATTGGATTGGTGAAGGTTTGTGATAAAAAACAAATCTCTGATACCACTAAGAACCTGTAGAAAGACTCAAGAGAGCTACAGTACATAGTTAAGGTTATTATATCAGAGCAGTCATGTATAACACATTGTGAAATGCTACGTATACTCCGTAAGGAAATACCTGCTGGTAAAAACACGGTGTGTCATCTGGGAGATCTGGTAATGCTGTGTCCAGAGAAAACTCACTACATGTGTAACCCTTCGTCTGCTGGAGGGGTGGGCAAAGTATTGCAGGACAGGGTGATGCAAGTCTGTCTGGCAGCCAAAGAGTAAATGATGCTGAATACAATAGGGAGTTAGGAGGAGATAAATACCTTAGGATGACTGTTTCTTTAAGAATCTCACCTACAGCTGCTGGACTGCTAATATCTATCTGTACAGTATGCTGGGACTGCAATGCTAACGGAACAGGTGCACTGCTAATATCTACCTGTACAGTATGCTGGGGCTGCAATGCTAACAGAACAGGTGCACTGTGAGTATAACTTTTATTTTACCTAAAATAAGAGTCTGAGGATTTTAAATTAAATCCCATAACTAAATTCACATGTTTTGGTACTTGTAGTCAGAGGAAAATCAAACCCTGTGTAATTCTTTTGAATAAAAAAAGTTGATAAGTTAATTTAGCTAATTATGTGTGTTTGATCAAATATAGGATTCTCTTTGTACCAATAACTGGGAAAGACTGGTGGCCAAATAAAACAATAAGCAACATCAGATTCCTCCCCCTCCCCCCCCCCCCCCCCCCGACTCCCCTCACCAATTTTCTCTTTATGCTTATACAATCCAGTTGATTTAAATGTAATTCCCCTTAAAACATTTTGGGACAGATTTTGCACGAGACACAATCTCTTGTCTGCAAAACTGGGGCAAAAATACTTCAAGGAAAATTATTCCATTGAAACCAATGGTATTTTCTTCTTGGATAAATCTGGTATGGTGTTTTTTTGCCCCAGTTTTACAGCCTTTGATACAGATATGGGTTGTTTTTTTTGTTTTGTTTTTTTAAGTTGGCCCAGTTTATAAAAAAAGAAATCCCACACAAGTACAATAACTTTTAGGTGTTTTCACTCTAATTCGAACATTCTGACGAAGTTCAACTGAAACTTCTGAATGGTCTTCAAACTTCGGATTTTGAACCTGCAAAATTGCCCAACCTTACACATCACCAATGCACAATACAGCACCATAGTTATCAATGAGAAGGAATTCAGTGGGAAGGGAATTGAAGTTCTCCCTTGGAAAAATTGGATTGAATTATTTTTTAACTCGTTTTGCAGCTGGGAGACTTTTGTAAATGCAATTATAAGGTATATCCATGAAAATTACAGCCTTTTCATAGAAAAACATCTCTTCACTATTGTGTTACAAGAATAGTCCCAATATTATAGTCTTCTTAAATGAAGTATAGTAAGAAAATAATGTCCCTTTCAATAGCTCTATAAGTTTGTATTGAGCTCTTTTGGTGATGTCAGTTTAATACTCTTCTCTAGGTTTGCCCTTTCTCAGGCTCAGTCAGTGATTATTATTTTCTGCTTTTTTTATGTGGCTTCCTATCGGTATTTAGTTGTTCCCTGATAAATCTGCTGGTTCCTCTTACATAGAGGCTCCTACTAGTATGGATCCAATTCCAAAGATAGGTTAACTTTATTATTGGCCGTTACTCACGCTGTTTATATAGTGCAGCCAATTGATATCTCCTAAATTATTTTTTGTTTTTCCGACAGTCCAGGAACATGGACAGGATAAAATATACCCACCTCCACCGCTTCTACAATTAATGTATGATTTTATTATATGTTCTGGTTCCATCAGCTTTGTCAAAACTTTTGTTGTCCTTCACATGCTTGATATCTGGCATATTTGAACCGTCCTTGCAAATTATTCCCACTTATTGACCTTATTACTAATCCTTGAATGTTCCTCTTAATAACTCCTGACTAGATGGTCCTTGATAGTGGAACTAGCAGTTGACTCACGGAAAAATCAAATACAGATAGCGGAGCCCCATTTAAAAAGCTGATAATAACCATGACTGGCAGAGTTTAAGAAGGAGGAAACCTAGAGAAACGTTTAAAACTGGCTTAAACAGAGCTCGATGCAAACTTACAGAGCCCTTGAAAGGGACATTTCCTCACTTATACGTAATTTCAGAGGTCTCAAATATAAAATAAGGACTTTTCTTGTAATACAATAGTGAGTAATTGTTATGATGTTTATCTATAAAAGGACCAGTATTATATTTACATGGATGTTTTTTTATAATCACATTTGATAAATGAGGGGATATGACTGGTATGAGTTTTACTATATGTTTTGGGTATGTTTTGATTTTGCTATATTTCAGGGGGCACAAAGTGTGGGCCGGTTGCAGAGGCCCCGCACTCTTCCCCGAAGCATTTCAATTGCTGGGGGATCGCGAGGCCTCTGTAACTCACTTACCGGGATTCAGGAGAGTTGCTGTGACACGTTGCCATGGCAACGCAGCGTCAACTGACGCCGCTGTGTCATATGACATCACTTGCCCATCGCCTTGGCAACGTCATTTGACGCCTGAAAGCGAATGGGAGTTGGCAGGGGGGCGCAGTTCCAAAAGTTTGCGCTCCCCTGCTATATTTAATAGATTAAATGAATGGCTGTATATATATTTTTAAACAATGAATGTAGCGTGTATCAGTAGGGGGATGACTTGTGAGTGCATTGCCACCATCTTTTGTTTTTTTTAGCTGCATTAAACTTTTATGGGTAAGCCATGTTTTTGGGAGAATTATGGATTTATGGATTTAGGCTTAGGCTGCGCTTATGGTGCCAGCGACGGCGTCAAAACAAATGCATTGTCACCGTCGTGGACGCTTATAGGGTGTAGTATTGGATTGGGTGTGGGCCGGGGGGGGGGGGGGGAGGTTGTAGTTGATAGAGTAACATACTGCAGGGGTACGCAAAGTTTCTGCGCAGCGCCCCCTTGCCTGCCAGCCCCAGCACTCATGCCCACACATGCTGTAGAACCGACGCCAAATGCCGCCGCGGGTCATGTGACGTCACGTGACACGCAGTTTCAATTGACACCATGGTGACGCGTCCAGAAGCCAGCTGAATCCCCGTAAGTTGAGGTTGCAGGGGCCCAGTGTGATCCAAACACACTTGCTTAAAGAAGCATATGAATAGCACTGTGGATTTTCTGAACACAGGATACATAAAGCTTGGCCCCCTGCAGACGCACTTACCAGAACTCCCTCCTACTGTCTCTGTACGTTCTCCCTACCTACCAATTAGAATGTAAGCTCCTCAGGGCAGGGACTCCTCTTCCGAAATGTTACTTTTATGTCTAAAGCACTTATTCCCATGATCTGTTATTTATATTATCTGTTATTTATTTGATTACCACATGTATTACTACTGTGAAGCGCTATGTACACTAATGGCGCTATATAAATAAAGACATACAATACAATACAATACAATCCACCGATATTTAATTTAAATGCCTCAGGGAAGAGCGCGGGGCTTCTGCAACCACCACGTCTCCCCCCCAAATAAAAATATTCCGTGCCCCCCACTTTGCGCACCCCTGACATTCGCTACACATGAGGAAATAGTAGACAAACAAAATAGACTTAAGTAGCAAAATCATTATCAGAAAGGTAGATACACTATATACGGCTGTGCACCTTACTTTAGAAGAGTTGAAATACAGGATTTCAAAAGCTGCCAGTAGATGGGCCTACAGTAGTTGATGCCAAATTATTGAATCAAAAATACCAGGATCAATCCATTCCCAATCTCTTGCCTAACTCTTATAGAGAATGGGCCGGAGAGGGAGAGACAGAGAATGGGGGTGTGGGGTGTGGGGTGTGGGGGGGGAGAGATAGAATGGGGGAAGGTGAGAGAGACGTAGAGAATGGGGTTGTGGGAGATAGAGAACGGGGAGGAGGGGAGAGAGAATGTGTAGGTTAGAGAGAGGATGGGGTGAGAAATGGGAACGGAGAAATAAATCAATAATACAGCGTAATTGGGATCACTTTTAGACAAACACCATAATAATATAATTTTTAAGTGCTGTCATTTGTTTTAGAAATAATTTTTTAAGGTGTCCCAGTTTTAATTTTTTAAAATGTGGTCACCCTACGTATGAGACAGAGTTGAAAATGGAGGGCCTGGATTGAGTTCAATATCCCGTGATAAAGAGAGTTACAGTATAATTAGAAATATGAGTAAGTGTTTGCAGGTAGCAGCGTTGTGTCCATAGACAATGCAAAGCTTTTGAGAAGTCCAGGGTGTATTATTACATTGTGTGTGGGACAACGGGGAGAATGTTGTAGAGCAACACACACATATATCTATATATACAGTGGTCGACAAATCACCAAAAAATCTACTCGCCGAACAAAAAAATCTATTTGCAACCTACTACCACACGTGTGCGGCTTGGGCCAATAGGAGCTCACCACGATGTTAAATCCACTCACCCGGGGCGTGCAAATGTATAGGTTTGTCGAACACTGTATATATATACACATATACACATATATATATATATATATATATATATATATATATATATATATATATATATATATATATATATATATAGTGATACTAGCACTGGCATCTAGGTGTTGGAAAGAGTTAATCCTCCCTGGAGTTGTCAAGAACACCTGAAATCTAATTAATCAGCCTGGGATGATCTCTTGAAAAACAAGGGAGTATTTGGTCCCAGGCTGAGCCTGACCCAGAAAGCCAGGGAGGCAGTGAGAAAGACTGACTGGTTTTCCCTCAGAGAAGTAGGGAGGCAGAAGGGGCTCCTCAGCTACCAGGGGATGGTTAAAGAAGTTTGCAGATTGTGAGAGAAGCTGCTGAGAGAGCCGTGCTGAAGCAGTGTAAAGAAGCTGAGAGAGAGTGAGAGACACTGCTGAAAGAGCCATGCTGAAGCAGGGACATCGCCAGATGGACTAAGATAAGCAAAACCCTTTCTATTGCTACAATATGACAAAAGACTATTCTCTTTCTTTTTTGCCTATGCCAGGGCATGTATTGGGGTGGGAACTGGCTTAGCTGGCTGCCCGGTAGACAGGGCTGAAGAAGTAAGTTAGATCCCTGACCAGGATAGGTTTTTTTTTATGCTTTTTAGTTTTGTTGTCTTAAAGGTACGGTGGACCTGCGAATATGTTACTTAAACCCCTATAAATAAACCCCACTTAAATAAAAGTACTATGTTGCCGGCCTTATTTGGGTTCAAACGGACCTCAGTAATGTGGTTGTCATATATACTGTATATACTAGCTGATATACCCGGCGCTGCCTGGGATTTAATGTTCTGGCTCCCCCTCTCTCTCTCCCTTCCACTGTCTCCCCCCCCCACACACACAAAGTGTCACACACAGACACAGTGTCACACACACACACACACACACACACACACACACACACACACACACACACACACACACACACACACTGTCACACACACACACAATGTCACACATAAACACACATACACATTGTCACACACACACACACACACACACACACACACAGTGACACACACATACAGTGTCATACACACACTCACACTCTCCCATACACACACACACAGTGGACAGGAGGAGAGTGGGTAGGGAGAGTGGAACGTCCGGCGATCCGAACAGGCGGCTCCCCACCTCCCGCCAGCCGTGATGCGCATCCCCCCCCCCCTCCTGGGCCCATTTCCCTCCCCACGTGGGCAAGCAGGCTCCCGTGCATGCGGCCCTCAGCTCGCGCTCCCTCAGGTGCAGGCTCCCATGTACGTGGCCCCCAGCTTGTGCTCCCTCAGGTGCACGCTCCCATGTACGCGGCCCCCAGCTTGTGCTCCCTCAGGTGCAGGCTCCCGTGCACGCAGCCCTCAGCTCGCGCTCCCTCAGGTGCAGGCTCCCGTGCACGCGGCCCTCAGCTCGTGCTCCCTCAGGCTTCCCCCGGTGGGTGGGTTGGTGACAGTGGGTGGGTGGGTTGGTGACTGAGTGGGTGGGTTGGTGACTGAGTGGGTGGGTTGGTTGGTGAGAGGTGGGTGAGTGGGTGAGTGGGTGGTTGAGTGGGTGGGTGGTTGGGTTGGTGACTGAGTGGGTGGGTGGGTGGGTTGGTGAGTGGGTGGGTTGGTGAGTGGGTGGGTTGGTGAGTGGGTGGGTTGGTAACTGAGTGGGTAGGTTGGTGACTGAGTGGGTGGGTTGGTGAGTGGGTGGGTTGGTGAGAGGGTTGGTAAGTGGGTGGGTTGGTGGGTTGGTGAGTGGGTGAGTGGGTTTGTGAGTGGGTGGTGGGTTTGTGACTGAGTGGGTGTGTGGGTGGTTTGGTGGGTGCATGAGTGGGTGAGTGGGTGGGTTGGTGACTGAGTGTGTTTGACTGAGTGGGTGGGTTGGTTGGTTGGTGACTGAGTGGGTGGGTTGGTGACTGAGTGGGTGGTTGACTGATTGGGTGGTTGACTGATTTGTTTGGTGACTGAGTAGGTGGGTGGGTTGGTGACTGAGTGGGTGGGTTGCTGACTGTGTGGGTGGGTGGGTGACTGAGTGGGTGGGTGGCTGACTGAGTGGGTAGGTGGGTGACTGAGTGGGTGACTGAGTGGGTGGGTGACTGTGTTAGGTTGGGGACTGCATGGGTGAGTGGGTGGGTGACTGAGTGGGTGACTGGGTGGGTGGGACCGTGACTGGGTCGGTGACTGAGTTGGTGACTGGGTGGGTGGATGACTGGCTGGGTGAGTGATTTTGGCTGAGTGGGTGGGTGAGCGGGTGGGATGGTGACTGACTGAATGGGTGACTTTGACTGAGTGGGTGACTTTGACAGAGTGGGTGACTTGGACTGAGTGGGTGACTTTGACTGAGTGGGTGGGTGACTGAGTGGGTGGGTGACTGAGTGGGTGGGTGGGTGACTGACTGACTGGGTGACTGACTGGGTGGGTGGGAGACATATCTTGACTGAGTGGGTGGTGGTTCCCCTCCTGATATCTCCGTGGCATCTGCCTGGGGCAGGAGGTGGGCTCGGGAAGTTGGCAGGGGGCAAGAGTTCCTCTTTGGGAGTGAGGTTTGACTGAGTGGGTGGGTTGGTTGGCGGGTGAGTGGGTGGGTGGGTTGGTGACTGAGTGGGTGGAGTTGGCGGCTGGTTTTGGAGGGCCGCATCAAACTTCCCCTCTGTTCCTCTTTGGGAGTGAGGGGGGAGGAGCATGGAGTTGGCGGCTGGTTTAGGAGGGCCGCGCCACGCTTCCCCTCTGTTCCTCTTTGGGAGTGAGGGGGGAGGAGCATGGAGTTGGCGGCTGGTTTAGGAGGGCCGCGCCACGCTTCCCCTCTGTTCCTCGTTGGGAGTGAGGGGGGAGGAGCCTGGAGTTGGCGGGTGGGGCAGGAGGGCCGTGCCGCGCTTCCCCTCCGTCCGGGAGCCGGTGTGTGTGTGTGTGTGTGTGTGTGTGTGTGTGTGTGTGTGTGTGTGTGTGTGTGTGTGTGTGTGTGTGTGTGTGTGTGTGTGTGTGTGTGTGTGTGTGTGTGTGTGTGTGTCAGTTGGGTGAGGCCGAGGGGGAAGGCGAGCTGCCAGTGAGGAGAAGAAGAGAGTGGCAGTTGGGTGACGTCATAGAGCCACCAATCGTATTGGCCAGACGCTGAGGACCAATCAGATTCACCACATGACAGCAGACTCCCATATTTCAATTTTATATATTCAGATTATATATATATATATATATATATATATATATATATATATATATATATATATATATATATATATATATATATGTATATATATATATATATATATATATATATATATATATATATATATATATATATATATAATATTATATATATATATATATATATATAAATAAATAATAAATTATAAATATATATATATATATATATATAAAATTTGTATGTATATATATATATATATATATATATATATATATATACATACACACACACACACACACACACGTGTATATATATAAAATTTGTAAATATATATATATATATATATATATATATATATATATATACATACACACACACACTCACAAATTTCAATTTTATATATATATATAAAATTATATATATATATATATATATATAAAAAATTATATATATATATATATATATATATATATATATAAATAAATTATAAATATATATATATATATATATATATATATATATATAAAATTTGTATATATATATATATACACACACACGTCGACAAATCACCCAAACAAAAAAAATCGACTCGCCACCTAGTCCCGCCCCGCTTTCAAAAATAAAGAAATGTAATAAATTCCTAGTAAGAACAACATTCGTTTTTGACATAAGTTTATTTATTGTATTACATTATACTACAATTAGTCCTGGTTACGCGTGTGTGTGTGTATACATGTGTGTATACATGTCGGATTTACAAAAAAAAAACAGATGTGCATGACTACTTTCCTGAACCCCTTAACCAGTGCCTGGATGCCCCCGCTTCACAATATCTAAAGCAGCAATCCCACCTGGGATCTTACCTGATACGCAGTCCCTCAATGTCCAGGTACCTCATTCCCGCAATGTTATATGTTGGAGGGGAGGCGTTCCCTACCTGTCTTCTAGGTTAAGGGGGATTCCGATGTCTCCCATCTGAAGCTTGAGAGTCAAATCTGGAAAAAAGCCGTATAGGATATTTTGGTGTAGTATAGGACAGTTAAGATATACAAGGTAAATACAGTAAGATATCCAGAGACAGAGAGGGGAGACAGAGAGGGGAGACAGAGAGGGGAGACAGAGAGGGGAGACCGAGAGGGGAGACAGAGGGGAGACAGAGGGGAGACAGAGAGGGGAGACAGAGAGAAAGAGGGGAGAGAGAGCAAGAAAGAGAGGAGAGAGAGCAAGAGAGAGGAGGAGAGAGGAGAGAGGAGAGAGAGAAAGAGAGAGGGGGGAGGAGAGAGAGGAAGAGAGAGGGGAGAGGGGAGAGGAGAGAGAGAGCAAGAGAGATGGGAGCGGAGAGAGAGCAAGAGAGAGGGGATAGGAGAGAGAGAAAGGGAGATGAGAGAGGGGAGAGGAGAGAGAGAAGGAGAGAGGGGAGAGGAGAGAGGGGAGAGGAGAGATAGGAGGAGAGAGGGGAGAGAGGAGAGAGAGGAGGGGAAAGGAGAGAGAGAAAGAGAGAGGAGAGAGGAAAGAGAGAAAAAGAGAGGGGAGAGGAGAGAGAGAGAGAGAAAGAGAGAGGGGAGAGGAAAGAGAGAAAGAGATCGAGAAAGAGAGAGGGGAGAGGAGAGAGAGGGGGAAAGAGACGAGAGAGGGGAAAAGGGGTAGAGAGGGGAGACGTGGGGAGAGAGACAAAGAGTGGAGACCAGAGAGGGAGGAGACCAGGGAGGGGGGAGACCAGAGAGGTGGGAGACCAGAGAGGGGGGAGACCAGAGAGGTGGGAGACCAGAGAGGTGGGAGACCAGAGAGGGGGAAGACCAGAGAGAGGGGAGACAAGAGAGAGGGGGGGTGACTGACTGATGGGGGGGGTGACTGACTGACTGGGGGTTGACTGACTGACTGGGGGGGTGACCGACTGACTGGGGGAGGGTGACTGACTGACTGGGGGGGGGGTGACTGACTGACCGGGGGGTGACTGACTGAATGGGGGGGTGACTGACTGACTGGGGGTTGACTGACTGACTGGGGGGGTGACTGACTGACTGGGGGAGGGTGACTGACTGACTGGGGGGGGGGGGTGACTGACTGACCGGGGGTGGGGGTGACTGACTGGAGGGGGGTTACTGACTGACTGTGGGTGGGGGTGACTGACTGGAGGGGGGGTGACTGACTGACTGGGGGGGTGACTGACTGACTGGGGACTGGGCTACTGGTTGGGGAGGGGGTGACTGATTGGGGGGGTACCTGTGGTGTCACACACACACACACACACACACATTCCCATACACATTCTCCCATATATACACACACACATTCTCCCATATATACACACCCGCCCCAGGACCGGGGGGAAGCGGGGACCTGGGGGGACATCCCTGCTCCCATCTCCCGCCCCGCGGTCTGACATGGGGACAGGGGGGACATCCCATCTGCCGCCCCGCGGTCTCACACGGGGACAGGGGGGACATCCCATCTCCTGCCCCACGGTCTGACATGGGGACAGGGGGGACATCCCATCTCCCGCTCCGCGGTCTGACATGGGGACAAGGGGGACATCCCATCTCCCGCCCCGCGGTCTGACACGGGGACAGGGGGAGACATCCCATCTCCCGCCCTGCGGTCTGACACAGGGAAAGGGGGGGACATCCCATCTCCCACCCCGCAGTCTGACACGGGGACAGGGGGGGACATTCCATCTCCCGCCCTGGGGTCTGACACGGGGACAGGGGGGGAAATCCCATCTCCCGTCCCACGGTCTGACACGGGGACCGGGGGTAAGCGTGGACCTGAGGGGACTTCCCCGCTCCCATCTCCCGCCCCGTGGGCTGACACGGGGACCGGGGGGAAGCAGGGACCTGAGGGGACAGCCCTGCTCCCATCGTGGTCAGACACGGGAACAGGGGGGGACATCCCATCTCCCGCCCCACGGTCTGACACGGGGACATCCCATCTCAAGCCCCGCTGTCTGACACGGGGACAGGGGGGGACAACCCATCTACCACCCCATGGTCTGACACGGGGACAGGGGGACACATCCCATCTCCTGCCCCACGGTCTGACACAGGGACCGGGGGGAAGTGGGGGCCTGAGGGGACATCCCCACCCCATGGGCTAACGTGGGGACCGGAGGGAAGCGGGGACCTGAGGGGACAGCCCCGCTCCCATCTCCTTCCCCACGGGCTGACACGGGGACCGGGAGGGTGGGGGGACATGGGGACCTGGGAAGACACAGCACCGGGATGGCTAGGGCTCGGCCCACCGCAACCACCCAGCCAGGGATAGCTACCTCGGCTCTGCAGGGGGTGGGGTGCGGTGGTGTGTGCGTGTGTCCCCCTTCCCCCGGTACCTGGTCCAGTCCCCGTTGCCACTGCCTCCGCCTCAAGTTGGCATCAGGAGCACTCTCCCTCAGGCCCCGCAACACTCCTGGTGGCTCCCGTCTGACGGTGCCCCTCCCACGCTCCTGTAGGATGAGGCTAAGGGTGGGGGAAGGGGCTGACACTGCTCATGTGGTGTGCTGCTTTTGCTGCGCGGCCATTTTAAGTGCAGTTGGAGGAGTTGAATGCCAAACTGCCGCCCCTCCGAAACAACTCGCCAGGGGGTAAAACGCAGTCGCCCCGGGCGTCCAGGGGACCGTATTTGTCGAAGACTGTTATCTATATACTATTACATTGTGTGTGGGACAGGGGTGAGAATATTGTAGTGTAACATATATTTATATATATATAGCAGGGTCTCTCCCCTGGTTTCCCCATTTACCTCCGCTACAGGATTTGTGGAGCAACGACTGCATTGCCGGAGGTTCCTGACGGCTCCCTGTGCAGGGCGCTGCCATGGTGAAGTTGCACACTCATACGCAGTGAGATCGCGCATGCGCAAGAGGCGACCCTTAGAGAAACAGGGCTCCGATGGGACTACAAGCCCCATAAGGAATAGGGGCAAGTATGCAGGTGCCCCAGATAAGCCAAAGGGGCTCTCAGATTCCCTGCTCCACAGATATAGATACAATTCGCGTGCTTGGACCTCGTCAGTCGGAGATGGGACATCAGAGGGGTAGGGTGTGTATGTGCAGGGTGTCAGTGGCCCCTGCACTGAGCCAGAGACCCCAGTTAAGCCCAAGCTAGGCCCCGCCTCCCACACAGGTTGTGGTTGCGATAGGGACTTGCCCCTTAGACAGGGACATTGCCCCGCTTTGCACCGTCAGTTCAGGTATACAGCCAGGATGCGGCTGTGGACTGGCGCTTGGGGTCTGGCACCAGACCAACCTTTAGGAGAGAGAGACTGTTACGGTGGGACACTCCTTCCGGACACTACCCAACTCTGAGGCGGACACACGGGTGGGAATTGCTACTTGTGGACACCAGGGTGCAACAACTCCCATCCAGGAAAAAACCGGGGCACAGCATCAATCGTGGGATAAGTCATTCAAAAGGGTTTATTTGTATTAAAAACATGGACAAAAAAATCCATATGTGAGGTATGGCTAGAAAAAAAAGAACTAGGGAAAAAATCAGTGAAAGAAGCCAAATTTTTCAGACACGGCAACAAGACGGGGAGGCTATTGGGAAACCTTATGCGTAACTACAGGTCAACTACACCCATCACTAAAATATATGATAAGACAGAGATAATCACAGAAGCAAAAAAAATAAACGGGGTTTTCAAAGAATACTACAGTAAACTGTATAAGGAAGGACAAATAAATACAGAAGCAAGAGATATTTTTTTTAAAGATATTAAAATACCAAAAGTAAGTCAAGAAGAAATGGATAGTTTAAACTCCCCCATCACTCAAAAAGAGATAAAGGATACAATTCAAAACCTAAAAAACTGTAAGGCCCCAGGCCCAGACGGCATGTCAGGGGAATATTACAAACTCCTAAAAGAAGACTTGATAGAACCATTACAACATTTATACCACAAGGCACTCAAAGACGCCAAGTTTATGCAAACAAGTGAAATGGCCCACATAATGATAATACACAAACAGGGCAAGGACCCCATGAGACCAGAGTCGTATAGACCTATCTCACTGATTAATCAAGACGCGAAAATATTCACCAAAATTATGGCAGATAGGTTAGCAAACATTCTTCCGTCCTTGATACACCCTGACCAGTCGGGATTTGTCAAAGGAAGATCCGCAGTGAAAAACATTAGAAAAGTACTAGCGGCAATAGAGTGGGTCAGACTACACAAGATAGAGAATACAGCCCTAGTAACAATTGATGCCGAGAAAGCATTCGATAATATAATGTGGGAACATGTGTTTTTTGTGATAGACAAATTCGGACTCAAGGGAAATTTTAGTAATATGTTAAAGGCAATGTACAACACCCCAAAGGCTAGAATAATAGCAGCAGGACACCTATCAGACCCATTCCAACTGTATAGGGGGACACGCCAGGGGTGCCCGCTGTCACCCCTGCTATTTAATCTAGCAATAGAACCTCTGGCTATCTACCTGAGACAAATGGAGGATTTTAGGGGGATCAAGATAAACAAAACAGAATTGAAACTATCAATGTTCGCAGATGATATACTAATGTTCATGACTAACCCAGACAAATCAATCAAAAAGGTCCTACAACAAATAGAGACATTCGGGTCATTCGCAGGCTTTAAGATAAATATATCTAAAACAGAAATGATGTACATTAAAAAAAACCCAGATACTAGGGCATCATATAATTTCCCGGTAAAAGTAACAAAAAAACCCATTAGATACCTAGGGATCATGCTGGAGGCAGAAATTTCCAGACTATACGAGAATAATTTTAAACCTATTATAAAAAAAATAGTACAGGAACTAAAAAACTGGATGACACTACCATTATCATTATTTGGGAGAGCAAGTGCGATCAAAATGATTTCGTTTGCCAGACTCCTCTATCCCATGCAGACTCTCCCTATGCTCCTCAAACATGACGACAATACGGAAATAAATAGAGCAATAACAAAATTCCTATGGGGAAATAAGAGAAGTAGAATAGCTCTAAAAAAACTACAACTACCAAAGGAAATGGGAGGTATCAACATACCAAACATCAGGAACTATAATATAGCAAGCATAATGAGACACGTAGGAGACTGGATAAATGATACCAATCACTACTCCTCCCTAGAAATAGAAAAGGAATTCTCTCCAGGGACCTCCCTAAAAGAGCTATTACACACTAAATGGGGAGATATCCCAGTGGCCCAAAGAAACAACATACTAATTAAAGATACTATAGTAACATGGAAAACGGTTAGGAAAAAGTTTAAACAGTCATATACAATCTCAAGATATCTGCCAATTCAAGATAACCCCAAATTTACACCAGGACATACCCAAACATCATTCCAAGTTTGGAAACAAAAAGGGATCACTTGCCTAAAAGACGTGATTAACACAGACAAACAGGAATATATGACATTCCAGGAGCTAGCACAAAAATGGGACATCCCCCAAAACCTAATACACGCCTTCTCATACACACAGTTAATCAGTTACTGTAAAAAGCTGACAAATCATAAAAATACAATACTAAACAACAATAGAATAGACGACTATTTTAAAGCAAAAGAACATGATAAAAGTAAACTGTCAGAACTATACAATATTATTAGAGATCAAGATATAGAGAGCACACACGCCAACACACTCAGGGCATGGAAAAAAGACTTCCCAGAAATACAAAACATGGAACAGCTAATACAGGGCATACACAGGGTACACAAGATTATACCGTCAGAGACATGGAGGGAAATGCAGTACAAAATAACACATAGAGCATACATAGCATTTAGAAGACAAATAAAGACCAGGACAGAGGACACCACGTTCTGCCCTAAATGCAAGGCATCAAAGGCAGACCTTAAACACTGCCTCTGGACATGTATACATATATCTAGATATTGGGACCAAGTGCTAGACTATATGAAAACAAAATTAAAAGTCTCATGGACAAAGGACCCAATACCTATTATATTTGCAAATATAGAGAACTGGACGGAGGGCAAACAAATCAGCAGAGCAGTAACCAGACCCACAGAGATTATACTACTAGCGGCAAGAAAGACCATTATGATAAACTGGATACAAACACAACAGCCCTCAATGGAACAATTACATGACACATTATACAAACTAATGACAATAGACAAACTGGAGACGTCCATAGACAGAAACAGAACAACGGAAGATTTCCGCCAAAGATGGGACTGGTTCCTCGAGGAAAGAGACTCGCAGACAGGGGACAGTTTAGTCTAGGGTAAAGACTGGAGACAGAGGACGGAAAACAGGAAAGGAGTGAACAAGACTAACACGACAAGATAGGTTAGAATATAAGGTTTAAAGTTTAAGGTTAAGTAGATAGGAATCGAGCTGGAGAAAACCGTAGCTATGATGTGTAACACAAGTATGTAACGAGGTGAATAGACCCGGAGATAACACAATCGCTCGCACTTAGAGCTAAAATGAAACCAAGCTCGACTTCAGAGTTAAGAAAAATGTATGTTTAATACATGGAAAATCTGTAAACAATGTTTGTGAATAACGGGCGACACAATAAGCATGTAACAGCACAAATTTCTCAAGTTGATCGCCTGTATACTGAAAATGTACCCAATAAAAAAGATTTGTGAAAAAAAAAAAAAAAACATGGACAAAAACAAAGTACTAATACAGTCACTCTAACGCGTTTCACACGCAGGGTGCTTTATCAAAGAGTAACAGGTGCCTTCTGAATAACGTTTTTATAGCACCTCCCTGAAGTCTCCTTCAGACTTCTTCCAATCACACAAATAATTGTGATCTCTTCCAGGTGGTAGTATGTAAATAAAGGGGAGTGTGCTGTAAGAAAGCCATCAGTGAACAAACTTGGTAAACAATCAAAAGTGCAAACATAGAGAGATCAAACATATCTCTATAATCATACATTTATACACAGACAACAATAATAAAAAAATTAAACAAATCAGGCTTTTCTTACAACACACTCCCCTTCGTTTACATACTACCACCTGGAAGAGATCACAATTATTTGTGTGATTGGACAAAGTCTGAAGGAGGCTTCAGGGAGGTGCTATAAGAAAGTTATTCAGAAGGCACCTGTTACTCTTTGATAAAGCACCCTGCATGTGAAACGCGTTAGAGTGACTGTATCAGTACTTTGTTTTTTGTCCATGTTTTTAATATGAATAAACCCTTTTGAATTACTTATCCAACGATTGATGCTGTGCCCCGGTTTTTCCTGGATGGGAGTTGGTGCATGCTGGTTTCCACACACCAGGGAGCATGCAGAACAGAAGATCATCTACATGCTGTTTGTGAATGCAGGCTGCCATACTAGCGCATTATTATCTACCCGGCAAGAGGTGACGTCAGGCTATCAGTGAGGAGATGCTGGGAATTCCATCAAGACTCTCTGCAGACGGAGACGCTGAACTGCAGAGACCGCTACCAATGGAGTGATACACGGCGTGGGGGGTACTGACACCCTGCATTCGACATCAATGGTGCAACAAGTGACAAGCCATTCGAAGTTTGCATCCAGTCAGGACACGCGGAGCGGTTGATCAACGGACCCACAGGATCCAAAACAGCATGACTTTCTCTACTGACCAGCCTAATCACCAAGCCGTGAGTAACTGACTCTCATTGAGAGCGAAATTTATACCATATACAACAGAACTGTTCCTCTGTTCTTCAAGAGACTGGTGAGGTACTTTGGAGCAAAAGAATTTTGAGCGATTTTGCTCTGGTGTTTTATTCATGGACACCAGGGTGGTTGGGTGCCCAAGGGCCCCTCAGGACTTTGAGGGACTATCTATCTATCCAGGTGTGGACATGATGTGGGAAGGTGCTGAGGGTACGGTCGTGCGTGGCCTAGTTGGTAGAATTGTACATTGTGTTTGTTCTATTGCATACAGCAAAACTGTTACTCTTAGCAGTGTGTGTTTTATTGCATGAGGTCCTGTAACGGGGTTATCCCACATAGTATGATCCCGTACAGGTGGAGGCAATATCACCAGACGAATCAGACACATCCCAGGCTCCAAGCAGTGGAGGCTCAGCCCTCCTGTGAGCCACAGGTAACGCACCATACACACACAGTAGCCGCCATATCTCCCAGAGGGTGGGGAAAATTGTGCTACAATTGGAGGCGCTGCTGAGAGCTCAGATCAGGGGTGCCCTATTCAGTCCAAATTAAGTCAATCTAATTCTCCACCATGCTGGTGCCCTCAAGACAGGAGGTCCATGCCTGGGCCTTCAAGGTCAAAGAACCACCCAGCCACGGTTGCAGTGGGGAATGTCCCCGCTCTCATGTTTCAAACAGAGATCAGGGACCACCTAAAACGACTTTCTCGGTCTAAGCAAAGCATGGATTAGAAGGCGCGAATTTCATACCACATATCAGTAGACGAAGCCCTATTCCTAAGGGTG
The DNA here is from genome assembly GCF_040206685.1 of Ascaphus truei. Lineage (NCBI taxonomy): Eukaryota > Metazoa > Chordata > Amphibia > Anura > Ascaphidae > Ascaphus > Ascaphus truei. Next base: position 419,822,049 of record NC_134485.1, on the reverse strand, counting down.
AAACGCGTTGAGGGGGAGAATGCGGTGCTAGCCCTTGTGTGTTCCATCAATAAAGTTTTTTGAAGATCCCAGCAGCCTCTCTGAATCAGACATGCGCAGTTGCGCCCGAATCCTCCATTGTTTCCATTGTTTCACATATCAGTAGAGCACGATATTACTAAAGCCGGGTCAAGAAATATGCCAGGTAGATGCTCCACAGGCTATCCATACCCCAGAGGCCCCGCCCGAAGGCTACCTGCTCATATATCCTTAGTTAATAGAGATCTGGAAAATGTTCATCTCATGACTCTCCTCAGAGGCCCCCTCTCAAGCCGCAACGTCCCTGTGGCAGGACGGCCTGTAGCCGAGGTCAGGGAACAGTCCACACGTGTAGTTTCAGGATAAATGAAAACGTTCAGTGGCTTTATTTCTCCACAGCAACATAACATGCGGGTACACTGTCCCTTTAAGCAAATAAATCCTGCTCCACGTTGGGAGAAAACTGACTAACACAGCAGTCCTAGCTAGCAGGCTGGCTGGCAAAACCATACCAAAACCGTAAGAGTCTTTTTAAGCAGTCATGCAAACAAATGAAAGAAATCTTACTTTGGCTGCAGTAAGTAGTGTGCTGTATCCTTCTGGCTAGCAGCACATCTATCCATGTGCTCTCATCTGAGACAGGCAGCTACTGCTGGTAACAAGATCCTTATCTACCTTGCTGGCTCTCAGGTGTCAGCTTACATCATGATTAGCTAGCTTCCACCTGAGTTAACCCTTATGAGTGCTGGATGAAGCACTCAGACATATGTTTCCCAGGCATAACTGATAGGGGTTGACTTCACCCTGTCACAGTCCCCCATCTCCTCGGGGGATGGCCGACTCCTGCACCAATCTCCAGTACCCCCAACAGGGTAGACGTGCCTGTACCCCGTGTAACCTTCACCCCAAGTGCCGCATTTGGGCACTCAGCTGGGCCGGGAGTCCCCCAGAGTCACTCATCCCTAGTCCAATTGCTGGAAATGATGGTCGCTTATCAAGTGGCGGCTCCGCACTGGGATTGACCTTACCGCAACTACTGTAGGCCCTTAATATGTCTTCACAGTCGCTGAATTACAGAAATCTCAAGGCCTTCTCCGGGATAGTACCCACGCCTTTAGGAGAAGAAGAGTTTGAGGCTTGGAGGGAGTACGCTCTCTGCATTATAGACGAGTTTTCTTGCTCAGAGGCCGTCTAAAGACAGAGGCTGGCCGAATGCCTCCTATCCCCGGCCTCGCAACTTGTACGGATACACCGAGACACAGATGGTGACGTTACCGCTCACGAGTTAGTGGAACTCTTAACCCAATCTTATACAGCAAAGGCGACGAGGATGGGCTCCTGGCTCAGATTAAGGTTTTCCGTCAAAAGGAGGGAGAAGCATTATCTGCATTTGCACGCAGGCTCCAACTGTCCCTTTGGACACTGATCTCTAAGAAAATAATTTTGGCCGCAGTGGTGGATCAGTACCGGTTCAAACAACGGCTGATGGGATCACTACCATCACATCCAGTAGCCCTTTTGATGCGAGGCGCTCCTGCCAGTGTAGGGGAAACTAACTGGGGCCTATGGGAACGTGTATGGCCTAGTCCATTTGTATGTGGCTGCGCCAACCACAACATAGCCGACACAGCTCACTAAACCCTCCCACACGACGGGACCACTGCCAGGGATGCATACCTTTGTAAGGATTTTGCTCGATCCATGCCGTGTTTTACTGCCAGTTCAGGTTTTCCAGACTGCCTGCCCTTTCTGCTCCAACTGGCCATTTTGTGTACTCGCAGCCTGCTATATAAGGCTGCTGTTCCTGGTGGGAGACGCCGAGCAAAGTTCTGTTTGCTGCAGCTCCGTTTGATCTTTGCTCTCACGCATTACCCTTTTGCCTATTTGGAATCCCTGTTGCTGACCCTGACCGTGACCCCTACCTCGCTGCCTTCCACCTGCCCTGACCATTTGCCTGTCGCCTGAACTCTGAACCACTGACGCCAGCCCTGACTGTCTGCCTACCGACTACGTATACTCCTATAGGACTCTGTCGCTGGGCTCTGGTCGGTTATTCTGCATTCTTACCTCAGCCCTGAGGGTCCGCTTCATGATTTGAGACAAGCACCGTCACAGTTTGCCTTTATTTATATTGCACCATTAATGTAAATAGCGCTTCACTGCAGTAATACATATTACATAAAAATATAAATAACAAATAATACAGATAACACATAATGGGAATAAGTGCTTCAAACATACCGTAAAATTAACATTAGAAAAAAGAGTCTCTGTTCCGAAGAGCTTACAATCCAATTGGTAAGTAGGAAGAATGTACAGAGACAGTAGGAAGGTTTTCTGGTAAGTGCGTCTGCAAGGGGCCAAGGTCGATGTATGAAGTATATAGTACCAGCCACGGACATTCCCAAATGCTTCGTTAAGGAGGTGAGATTTAAGATATGTCTTAAAGGTGGATAGAGAGGTGCTGGTTGGTTATTGAGGGGAAGGGCATTCCAGAGGTTTGTGGCAGTCAGTGAGAAAGGTTTAAGGCGGGAGAGGGCATTAGATACAAAGGGGGTAGAGAGAAGACATCCTTGAGCAGAACGAGTCATGATGGTGTATAGGCAGAAATTAGGGCTGAGATATAAGGATAGAAAGAAGAGTGTAAAGCTTTAAAAGTGAGGAGAATTGAGTGTGTGATACGGGATTTGATAGGCAGATAGGAGAGGATTTTCAGCAGGGGAGGCGCTGAGACAGATTTAGGAAAAAGTAGAGTGATTTGGCAGCAGCGTTTAGGATAGATTGTAAGGGAGACATGTGGGAGGCAGGAAGGCTGGACAGCAGGAAGTTATAGTAGTGGAGACGGGAGAGACTGAGTGCCTGTGTCAGAGTTTTAGCAGTAGAGCAACAGAGGAAAAGGCGTATCTTTGTAATAATCAGGAGGAAAAAACAACAAAATTTGGTTACATATTGAATATGAGAGAAGAATGTAAGAGAGGAGTCAAATATGACCCTAGGCAGCATGCTTGTGATACTGGGTATACTGTATGATAGTGCTTCCAAGAGTAATGCAGAAGGAGGTTGTAGGGCAAGGTTTGGGAGGAAATATGACAAGCTCCATTCTTGAGATGTTAAGTTTGAATAGGCGGGGGCCCATCCAGGATGATATGGCAGAGAGACATTCAGAAACTGGTCTTTACAGCAAGTGTAAGGTCAGGGGTTGAAAATTAAATGTGTATGCCATCTGCATAGAGGTTATATTTGAACCCAAGAGATGTGGTAAGGTCACTTAAAGAGTGTGCACAGAGAAAAGAGAAGAGGTCCGAGGACAGAGCCCTGGGTACCCCCGCAGAGAGATCGATAGAGGAGTAGGAGGTGTTGGCAAAAGAGTCACTGAAAGTACAATGAGAGAGGTAAGAGGAGATCCAGGATAGAACTTTGTTACGGATACCAAGTGTATGGCGAATGTGAAGGAGAAGAGGGTGATCCACAGTATCAAAGGCTGCAGAGAAGTCGAGTAATATGAGCAGAGTATAATGAACTCTGTCTTTGGAAGCATGGAGGTCATTAGTTATTTAAGTGAGGGCTGTTTCAGTGGAGTGAGCAGTGCGGAAGCCAGATTGTAGAGTGTCTAGGTGAGAATCAGTGGTGAGAAAATGGAACAAGCGAGAGAATACAGGGTGTTCAAGGATTTTAGAGACAAAAGGCAGGAGGGAGACAGTATGATAGCTAGAGAGACAGGTATGGTCAAGCTTGCTGTTTCTGAGTAATGGTATGACTGCTGCATGTACTGTATGAAAGAGGAGGGAAATGTACCAGAGTAGAAGGAGGAGTTGAAAATATGTATGAGCATAGGGATTAGAGTAGGAGCAAGAGGTTTTAGGAGATGAGGTTCTCTCTACTAGCACTGCTCTTCCAAGCCCCGACAACCACGCCTGGGTGGCCTAATCAACCACTCTCAGGCAACTACACCCATCACTTACCCCCCGCCCTCACCCCCTCCCCCAAAAAAAACTACCCATCCCCCAACTTGGCTAATTGGCAATAACCCTATTAGCCAAATGTGGGTAATAGAGCTTTTGCGATAATTTTTTTTTAAATAAAAACATTTGAAAGGAAATACATTTTTTAAATCACATAAAAAACAAAGTAGTTGCCCCGGGATGGGTGCATAGGCCACCCAGGGGGGTGGGGATGGGACAGGTTAACTTCTTGATTATCTTTGTGCTTACTAAAGCATTGTGCTTTATTAGCCACTGAGGTATCTATCTCATTGTTTTGAATATCGCATACACAGAGCAAACCCTGCTCCGATGCACCCATTGAAAACTCCAAAGGTGGAGCAAATAATCAATCAGGGTTTGGAAAGGCGATTTCGAAGAGCCAAGTCTTGAGCCATTTAGATATGGGATCCCTGCTGTGTTAATCTGTTGGGCCATTAGTCTGCTGTGGCAAAGTTTATGAGAAATTCGGGGAAATCTCGAAAACCAATTCGGTAAATGATCGGATAACGGCAGCTGCATCTGTAAGAGTGGAATTCACCTGAGAGGACATTTTTGTTGGATGGAGTGATTTGCTTTGTGGCTACTTTCTGTATGTCGATCAGAAATGTACTGAAAGGTCCCAGAGGTCAGAATATGACAGTGTCAGAGACGTTTGTACAATTATCTAGTTAAATTTTAATGGTAAGATTCTCAAAAGAAAGAAAAGTGTTTCTTTTGGTGACAGTACATTTAATATTTTCTTTATAAACCCTGGGTATGCCCAGGGCCATCTTAACAGCATTATAGGCCCCCGGGCAAAGCAGTGTACTGGGCCCTGCCTACACAACCACTCACATACTGTAACATTGCAAGCAATAAAAACGGCAAAATTTATCTCGCAAATGCAGACATCCCAACCCTCCGCTACAAGTCGTAATTTTCCTCCTTCTACCGAGTTAGCGGGAGATTTAAATGTTGAGGCGGGTGATCTGAAAATGTGTGTTAAATTCTGGTCTGTGCATAGATTAGCATGCGGCCCCTATGCTCGTGGGGCCCCTGGGCAACTGCCCAGCGTGCCCATGCACTAAGACGGCACTGGGTATGCCCCCTCTGTACCCTGATGGGCTGCTGTTGGCCTAGGCTTTATGGTCTTGTGGGATCATTTTGTACAGGGCAGTGTTACTGTCATTTAACCAGGTTTCAGTGATTGCAAGAATGGTTGGAAGGGGGGTAGGTAGTGTGTTTTAATATCGATAATGTATCCTATTTTTTATTACGTTACCATTTCTTACCAATGTGGCTATCTAGATCCCCATTGAGATGGCCTAGGTAGCCACAGTGACAATTAATGGCCTTTTTTTAATACGTGTTTTATGATGTTTTTTTAGTGGCCATGAGCACGATTAGCCACATTTGGCTAATAGGGTTATTGGATATTAGTCTATAGGGGGGCAGTAGGTTTATTTGAGGGGAAGTAGGGGGATCAATGATTGGGGTAGTTGCACCTGGGTGGGTGGTTAGGCATTCTGAGGGATGCGGTAGGGGTTAACCTTGGTAACCACAGGCATCAAATGGGTTCATGTTATTTCTACCGTAGGGTTCTGTAATAATATATATTACAAAAAGCTATGATAGAAATATTATAATAGTGATCAAGATGCAGTGATTAACACATTATTAATGGTCACGTTCATTCCCACATCGTGACTTCGTGCACCTGGTTTATTAGTACCTCAATCTTGATTAATTCCATCATAAAATGTTATCGGTGCGATATAAACTCAGTTTTAACAGATGTGCATGTATCTGGGCTACTGAGAGGTATTGTTGGTGCAAAGTTAAGGATGCATCAACTTCCACTCAGGGGAATTTTGATGCACCATTCATGTTGTTAACTTCTTACCATATTGAATATGGAGTAAACATCTCCTGTCCAGCTCTTCTCATTATCCAAAAAGCGTAAAATGGCAAGAAAAGGACATTTTATTGCCCTTTATAATGTGACTGTCTGTACGAATCAGATTAGTCCTTTTCATTGAAGACTATTTTCCGCTGTCTTTGCTTTTTAATTATTTACTGCAAGTACAGTATGGATTTTGTTTTTAAAATGAAAAACCGAGCAATAACAAAATAAGATGTTGCAACACGTTCACGCTTTTGGAATAGATTTCGGGTTCTACGCTGATCATAATCTTATTTTTGTTTGTTTTTTTGTTATAAGTTTGAAAACCTCAAGAAAACTCAGCCGCAGTCATTCAGCAAATGGCGAACTCAACGGCTCTGCACAGCAATATCACCCAAGTGTCCGTCGATAGCAACAAGAACATTGAGAGTCTGAGGATGGCTTATCTAATCTTGTTGGTCCTCTGCTTCTGCATCTTCTTGTACTTCCTTACAATTATACTCAGTGTCTACTTTACCACAGCTCATATTCGAGAGAACACTCGCTATGTCCTTTTTGTCTATATGCTCATTAATGACACACTGTATCTCGTCCTGGGGTTTTTTCTGGTGGTGTTTAACATATACGTGATAAACCTCCCTGTGCCATTATGCATTGTCTTAGTGATTCTATCCTTAACTTCCTTTATGGCCACCCCCTATTACCTGGCAGTCATGTCTCTTGAACGCTATGTAGCCATTTGCTACCCACTAAGACATGCACAGCTTTGCACCCCACAGAGATCTCATGCTGCCATTGCAATCATATGGGCTGTGGGATTCAGCCCTTGTGTTGCTGATTTCATTGCCCTGAGCTCCTCAGTTGAGACAAAGTATTTCTCTCTCAGTGGGATTTGTGGCCGGCCAATGTTGATAAAGACCCCAATGCAAAACAACATGAGATACATCACCATCATCTTCAGCTTTACCCTGGTGGGACTGATAATCGTGTACACGTACATCAGGATCATGCTGATTGCACGGAAGCTTAGTTCAAACAAATCATCTGCTTTTAAGGCTGGGAAAACAGTCATACTCCACGCTTTCCAGCTCCTGTTATGCATGTCCGCTTTCACATCTCATTTTACGGAGACATACCTCAAAGATTATTTTGCTTTTTTTCCTATAACCAACTTTCTCCTATTGATGTGCCTGCCTCGGTTTCTCAGTCCTTTCATTTATGGGATTAGGGACGAAGTGTTGCGCAAATATATAATAAAGTGGCACTCTTTTGCAATCACTTTAGGATAGAACCACCAGAGACCTTACAGTGTACAATGTCAAGAGTATGTGACACACTTAACTTTTAGTACACATGCTTCAATAGACATGAAGAAGAAACCTGTGAGATTTTGAAAACCCTGCATAGAATACACCTATAAAAAAAATCTCTTGCTGATTGTCAAGTATGACACACCTATGAGCACGTGATGTTGACTATCGCAAAAGTCCCTCAAATGAACAATATCTCAGCTAAATTCGTCCCAATATACCATCTGTCACAAACAGCACACAAGTGAGCACGTGACTTATATATGCAACCAGGGTTAATACACACGTCTATCCACTGCCACCAACCGAGAATTTATGTAAACTATGTAATTAATATATCTGCCAGGGTCTCAGGTCCCTTAATATTATAGAAAAAACTATGCAGTTAACACAAAACAATCTGTTGTAGCAAAATGTGTCTAAAAATGTAAATACTCTCTCCAGAGCATGCATCAGTTAATTGAGCCCCAAAGCATTACTTATTAAAGAATTGTTTAATATATGTAGCATAGGCTCCGGCCGCTAGTTATTTTCCTGGGCCCTACCAGTGTAAGTCCTGTTAGGTGCAGGGACTGAATGGGTTTATTCCTTCAGAAAGGCCTTGTGTGCTTTTGCAGTCTTAGATACATTTGATGTAACTAAGGCCGGTCCTAGCAACAGCCAGAGAGTGTCAGCCTGAGGGGTGGATACCATTTGGGTCACATACAGGATGTGATGACCTGTCAGTATCCAGATCTTTCTTGTTAGGGGCAGCGTTACAATCAACCCAAAGGGTATAAATACTGGCACTCTCACAAAAGTGGATGTCTCTTTCCTCCCCCTGTGCAGTGAGTAACAGCTACCCTGGGTTTCACAAGGAGGCCTCAGGAGGAGAACCATGCAGAAGGCCTGGTGTGGGACTCCAGCCCTACCAGTAGGGGAAGCAAGGAAAGATATGTACCTGAGCATGCAATAAACACCATTGTTCCATCTATGAGAGTTATTCACTGTCTAAGAACAAAGAAAGGTGTCAGTATGGACGCTGCAGCCACAAATAAGGTACCCTGTAAACCCTGTCCTGTTCTCCCCACAACACTGCGGAGCACTCAGCCTTCTTGTTACCTCACAGGTATGCACCACCACATAATATGGAGTAGCAGACCAAATCTCAACTAGGGTGGGGGTCCAAGGGCTTCATATATATATAAAAATACAATGCTTCAGATTACAGAAAAAGATCATTACAAGAACATACTGTACAGTGTGGCAGGATGGCCTCGCGGCGGGGTCAGTAAGACACTAGACATGTTGGGAAACGTAAAACTATAGAGGTTCATTAGCCACAGCAAAAATAAAGTACGGGTGCACTGTCCCTTTAAAAAACTACATCCTAGAAATTAAAGCCTATTCCCGTTAGGGAAACTAACTCACTTCTTGAGCCCTTACTACCAGGTCAGCCAGCTAATCTGGTTATGCCCAAAACATATGCTACTCAAAGTATCACCAATAAGTATCATAATAAAGTCTTATCTGTAATGCAGCTCCAACAGCAAACACTAACACGGTTCCGGGGAGCAGGCTGTATCCAGCTCGCAGCTATCTTTATCTTTATCCTGGGTTGGGGTCCCAGCTGGTCCCAGCAGCATAGCTCCTCGCAGGACTGGGGGACCAGAGCAGCAGCAGCAGCTACGGCTTCCTAGCCGGGAGAATTCTTTCCACCCTCCTGGGGAAAAAACAAGCTCTCCTTGTGTGTGAGTCACTTCCTGCTTTTAAACCAGCAGTCTCTCAGGTCTCCTGTTTAATTAGGCTGCAGGTGTATGCTGATCTCCAACTGTAGGTTAACTGGTTTAGTGCTGGAAAGTACACACATCCTCCATTCCAGCTTACTGAGTCAGTGACTCTGTCACAACAGCTACAGTAAATGCAGAACAGTTTCTTAAAATAACAGGAAAAAATAGAAATCGCTATACAGTACATTACAATATGTTAGGGTTTTCCACCAGAGAGGTCACTGATGTAAAAATATAAAAATTCACGTGTTTGGTCTCAAACACACCTCTGTTGAATTCTGATTTTCATAATACCCTGCTAAGACTTATGTACTAATTTTTCCCCATTGAAACAACATAAGTCCACCCCTGTTGTAATAGAAACAAAGAGTGAACTGCGCTCTATTAATCGTGATTATGTGTTTAAAACAGTGATTATTCAGTGATAAAGTTAATGTAAACCTGTTACTTTAAATGTGAGGATATGCTGCTAGATTCGTGGAATGGCTCCACAGACCAGGGCTTTGTCGTTGTTTCTTCACCCCTGTTGTAAGTCAGCTTCTAGGTTGACGGTTTTACGACTTAAAAAAATCTTGCTCTCAAAAGACGTTACTAAATTTTACTCTAAACTATATAACCTAAGGGCTCACTCTGCTAGCCCAGACCCGAAGGAGCTATCGGCTACCATTGACTATCTAGCTGATTGCGACCTCCCCTCATTAACAGAGGAGGAAATCCTTCTCCTGAACGCCACAATAACGGCGGAAGAACTAGAATGGGCCGTTAAGGCCTCCAAAATTTCTAAAGCACCGGGCCCTGATGGTTTCACGAATGCCTACTATAAGAAGTTTCTCCCCATTCTGTCCACCCACCTTTTACAATTGTTCAACTCATTTCTAGAAGGATGTCCTATCCCATCTTCAATGTCGTCCGCCAATTTGGCCATAATCCTCAAAGAAGGGAAGGACCCCACACAATGCGGTAGCTATAGACCAATCTCGCTGTTGAACAATGATCTAAAACTATACAGTAAAATACTGGCGAACAGACTTAATCCAATTCTCCCGAGACTAGTACACATGGACCAGGTCGGGTTTGTCCTGGGCCGCCAGGCCTCAGACAATACCCGTAAAATCATTAACTTAGTTGACCATGCCCACCTTACAGACTCACAAGCTATGTTACTAAGCTTAGACGCAGAGAAGGCATTTGACAGAATTGACTGGCTGTTCCTAGACCAAACATTAAAAAAATTCGGATTCAGGGATTCCTTTCTTAAGGGTGTCCAGGCGCTCTACCAAACTCCATCCGCCTCAGTTAGACTATCGGGTGGAGGAGCGGAACAAATTCACATTAGAAATGGCACCCGACAGGGTTGCCCCCTCTCCCCTCTCCTTTTCGCTCTCACGATTGAACCACTGGCGGCCAAAATAAGACAAAACCCAAACATCCAGGGTATACCCATGGCCACTGAACAATACAAAATTTCCCTATTCGCTGACGATATTATCCTGACCTTGACCAGACCCCTAACTTCCCTCCCCAACCTCCAGATGGAACTGACGGAGTTTGGAAAGGTATCAGGGTATAAAATAAACAGCGACAAATCTGAGGCCCTAAATCTTAGTCTTCCCGACCCCACAGTCAAACTCCTTAAGCTAAATTTCAGCTACCGATGGTGCCCCTCATGCATTAAGTATCTGGGAATTAATGTATCTAGGCACTATCGGGACCTATATAGGGATAACTACCCGAAACTATGGGATCAGATCAAAAGGGATCTAGATCGGTGGGAAGGTTATCAGATCTCATGGATTGGGAGGATGATCTCTACCAAAATGAATATACTCCCAAGAATGTTGTACCTATTCCAGATGCTCCCAATCCAGGTCCCGGCCGCTGATCTAAAATATATACAGAATAGACTACTCCACTTCATTTGGCAGGGTAAGAGGCCCAGGGTCGCCAGATCAGTCCTGATGACCACGAGATCCAGAGGAGGGATGGGGGTGCCTGACCTATACAAATACTATCTAGCCGCTCAGCTCAGGCAGGTAGTAATGTGGAACTCAGACCCGACCCGATGTTGCTGGGTGGGAATGGAAACTCGGTGTGCCAAATTGCCTTCTCTGCAAGCCTCCCTCTGGAGCCTGAACAGAGGAGATGGCCACTTACACAATCTTAAACTACAGGCCTCATGATTCACGTGGGACACCTGGTCCAGATGTAAACTTAAATTTAATCTCTCATCCACAAACTCACAACTCACTCCCCTCGTTAATAACCCTAAATTCCCTCCAGGATGCGGATCTAAGCTGTTCGCCCACTTTCACACACGGGGTATAGAGGCGATTGCCGACGTACTGAGCCTAGGGAAGCTCCTGACCTACCAAGAACTGAGGAACAAATTTTAAATTACAGAATTGGACACCTTTAAATATCTACAAATTAGAAATTTTGTTAGAGCTACGTGCCCTCATCCAGAATACCCCGCTCTCACTACGTTTGAACATCTATGTGAGGACCAGTCTTACCAGAAGGGACTTATCTCGGACATATACAATATCCTAATGCGCTCAACGTCCCCGACACAGCACGACTATATGCTGCGATGGTCAGCTGATCTAAACGTTAACATAGAAAGAGAGACATGGGAGGAAATCTGGCAGGCAGCCTCAGAAACTTCCCTTTGCACCACAATTAAGGAAAACATCTACAAAATTATGTTTGGCTGGTATCTTACCCCAGCACGATTAAACCAGATCTACCCTCTGGCATCAGACCAATGTTGGAGAGGCTGTGGTAATAGAGGGGACATGGCCCACATCTGGTGGACCTGTCCAGAAATTGTGAAATACTGGGCCAAGGTCCAAATTCTTATAAAAGAGGTCACCGACCTAGAACTTCCTATTGAACCATTGACCTTCCTGTTGGCTGCACCCATGCCGAATATAATTCGGCCCACCAGGAAATGAATATCCTTCATTCTCACTGCGGCGAGATGCTGTATTGCGGCCTCCTGGAGGAAAACGACTACGCCGGCGCTCAACACGATAAAGAAAAGGATTGGGGATGTAATGACTATGGAAAGGCTCACAGCCAACATCAGACAAAAAACCCCGGCCTTTGAGGATATCTGGGAACCCTGGTTCCACTTTACTAGAGCGCCCCGACCATCCCAGGTGAGAGGGAGACCAACTCCCCCTCCATAAGAAAAAACTCACACAAATCTCACCAGAAACACCCTAACAGCCAAGTGGGTCGACAATAACCCTCCCCAGCCCCCTCCCCCTCCCCTCCCCTCCCTCACACCCCCTCATCTACCCCATCACCCTCCCTCTTACCTTCTCTCTATGAAGGCTCCCCCTCTCTTTCCTGGACAACTTAGGTTGCCTTTCTTTTTCCCCCCTTAAAAAAATATGTTTTGGAAAATATTAGGCTACGATATATGTTAGAAATGTTGTATTTTCTAAAAATGCCTAATAAAAACATTGAAAAAAAAAAAATAATAAAAAAAAAAAAAGTGCCTAGATATATACAGTAAACACACTCTTAAGTTCCCTTCTCTAACACTTAGACACACGTGAGTCATATCAGTAGATTCGGGCGATTATGACGGACATAAACAGAATTATGACCGTCTTGCAACTAAATTTGAGCGACAAATGGATATCTGTCCTTGGCACCTCTTACCAATGTAGTGTGTGCTACAATTTGATTTGTCTTCTTACAACGATCACAGATATGTAACTCTTATTATGCACATTAGATGACATTACAGGATATTCTCATTTTTAATAAAATCCTCCAAGTAAACAGTGTGTCGTCTCCTTTCTGTGATGTACAAGGGATGTTTCAGGAATGTTAGTTTCTGTAAGGAATCGGGGGCCACGTCCCTTGCGGCGTGACCCCTCCTTACCCACTACCAGTACTGCAGCAGCTGCTGCCCCTGCCCCCCGTCGCTTCCCATGCCGTCGCCCAGTGCATACCTTGAACTCTGCCATCGCCATCTTGGATTCTGGCACTGGTGTTACAGACTCTCAGCTGTGCTCCACTACTTCCTGGTCTCTCAGCCAATCACAAGCAGCTCCTCAACACGCCTCTGCCATGCTCCTCGTCCGGATTGGTCACTGTCGCTTTAAATATCCTGCTTTGCCTTCACTTCCTTGCCGAGCGTAGATCCTTTTGGGATGTTACCTGTGTTTCTGCCACAAGCCCTGTTCTCTCGTTACGTATCTCTGTTTTTGTTCCAGTTCGTTGTACTCGTCCAGTTTCCTCCAGGCCTGCTGCTGCTATGCTGAGTTCCTGGTTCTTAGAGACCTGCTTCTTTTGCGGTGTAACACGGGGTTACTAGTGCTGCCTGGCGGTGTGCCCATTGCGGTCAGTCTTCCCTCTCCTAGACCGGCGCCATGGGTCGTGGACGCCACTTGCGCAAACCTCGTTCCCGACCTGCAGCGATTGCGCTGACGCAAAAAGACCAGCTTGATTTCCTGTTGCCGACTCCCTGCTTGGACTACGACTACCCGGATATCTCCTACCCCGACTCTGGCTCATCCAACGACTATGCTGTTATCTCCAGTCCTGAACCCGGCCTGTTTGACTATGAACTGCGCACTCCGGACAAGTCTGCGTGGTCTAAGGTTGGTGATTTCATATCCCAGCCTCAGCCCTGCGGTCCGTCCCGGTTTGTGGCGAGCACAATCGTGACAGTTTCCTTTGAAGCTGACAGCCCAGGTGTCTGCCGATCAATTATTGCCTTCTAAACTACGCATATGTCCCTTTTAGTGATAGCCCCCCTGTTGCAGGGTCAATGCAACAACATGTGAGGTTCTGAATTGGCTTGTTTATTTAGCTTAAAAAATGTGGCATTCAAAAATAATACAGCTTCTTCTCTGCAAAACATAAACAAAACTGAAAGATCATTCCTGAGCAGGGATTTCCCCTTTTCCCAACATGGGCTGTTTTAAGTCCAAAGTATCAATATAGCAAACAGTTATTATAGGAAAGACAGCAAGTACATCATTTCATTGTTTCAGTGTGTTTCACTGGGTCAGACAGCCAGGCATGCGTGATCAGCCTGGGTTTATAAAGCCCCTTAACGAGGCAGTTGGGACCTGACCAATTAACAAAACTTTTTCCTAGCTGAATTTTAACCTGGTCACTGCTGCACTGCAGACCTACACATAGGTCTACCAGGCAGAGGGCTGGTATATTGTATTCACCCTGTTACATTCCTCCCCTGTCAGTGTGTGGCTGGGGCCACGCATGCCTGATGACCGACCAACCACCCCTTCTCTAGAGATGAAATCGGCTTTTGTATTTTCCTTTCAAGGCCTGTGCTGAATCTTAAACGAGAAGGGTTGGAAGGCAATATACCACCTGGTCAACCTAGCATTGGAGTCTTTCATTGAATTTAATCACTTTAATAGAGCATGGTCTATAACCAAGGTAAAATGGACTCCTGCCAGATAAGGCCTCAAGACCTCAATTGCCCACTTTACTACTCAGAAAAAGGATCGGATGTTCTACCCCCTCCAAACTGTTGTGACAGCACTGATCCTAGCCCTATCTCTGATGCATCGGTCTGCATGATAATAGGCCTATTAAAGTCTGGGCTTCTAATGTATGCATTTTTGTATGTATGTATAGCGACATTAATGTACATAGCGCTTCACAGAGGTAATACACGTGACAATCATATAAATAACAAATAAAATTAACAGATCATGGGAATAAGTGCTTCAGACTTAAAAATTAACATTTAGGAGATGGAGTCCCTGATCTGAGGAGCTTACAATCGAATTGGTAAGTAGGAAGCATGTACAGAGACAGTAGGAGGACATTCTGGTAAGTGTGTCTGCAAGGGGCCAAGCTTCATGTATCAGGTGTATAGTATTAGCCACGGATTCTCTCTATCTCGCTTCTCCCCTTCTCCAACTCCATCTACCCCCCGGTTCTGCAGAAACCTGCGCTCTATTCACCTACCTGACTTTGAGTCCACTTTACGCTCCCCCCTCTCCACTCCCAGCTCTGCTGCAGACCCTGACAACCTGTTCAGGAACTAAAACTCTGCCTTATCCTCCTCTCTTGATCTACATGCCCCGCTTTCTCTTTGCCGTCCTCGCCCTTCTAACCCCAGACCCTGGCTAAATTCCCACACGCGCATGCTACATTACTCCACTCGTTCCTCTGAACGCCTCTGGAGGAAATCTCATACTCTCGCAGACTTCCTTCACTACAAATTTATGCTATCCTGTCTCAACTCTGCCCTCTTGCAAGCTAAACAAGCCTACTTTTCTTCACTTATCAACACGCAAAAGTCTAACCCACGCCGACTGTCTTTGACGCTCTACTCAAACCACCCTAAGCTGCCGCTTCTTCCTCCATCTCCGCTCAGAACTTTGCTGACTATTTTAAGGAAAAGGTGGAATCCAGACGTCAGAACATCCCATCTGTTTTTTCCTCCCATACTACACCTCTTCCTTACTCACCTCCTGCCTTTCTTGACTTTTTTTCCACGGTCTCAGAGGAGGATGTATCACTGTTGATCTCCTCTTCTTCCTCTTACACTTGCCCTCTTGACCCCATTCCCTCCCATCTCCTAAAACCTCTTAGTCCTACTATAATCCCTATGATCACACACAGTTTTAACGCCTAACTCTACTCTGGTACTTTTCCCTCCTCCTTCAAACATGCAACAGTTATACCATTACTCAAAAACAGCAAGCTTGATCCTACCTGTCCATCTAACTATCGACCTGTCTCCCTCCTGCCTTTTGCCACTAAACTCCTTGAACATCTTGCATTCTCTCGCTTGCTTCATTTTCTCAACACCTATTCTCTCCTAGACCCTCTACAATCTGGCTTCCGCACTGCTCACTCCACGGAAACAGCCCTCACTAAAATAACTGATGACCTCCATGCTGCCAAAGACAGAGGTCATTATACTCTGCTCATATTACTCAACCTTTCCACAGCATTTGACACCGTGGACCACCCTCTTCTCCTTCACATTCTCCATACTCTTGGTATTCGGAACAAAGCTCTATCCTGGATCTCCTCTTACCACTCCCATCGTACTTTCATTGTCTCTTCTGCTAACACCACCTCCTCCTCTATTGATCTCACTGTGTGGGTACCCAGGGCTCTGTCCTGGCACCTCTTCTCTTTTCTCTGTACACACTCTCTCTAGGTGACCTAATAACATCTCTTGGGTTTAAATATCACCTCTACGCTGACGACACACAAATTTACTTTTCAACACCCGACCTTACACCTGCTGTACAAACCAAAGTTTCTGAATGTCTCTCTGCTATATCATCCTGGATGGCCCTCCGTCGCCTTATACACAACCTGGCAAAAACAGAACTCCTTATACTTCCTCCCAAATCTGGCCCCACTACCTCCTTCCACATTACTGTTGGAAGTACGATCATTCACCCAGTAGCTCAAGCACACTGTTAAAGGGGTCACACTTGACTCCTCTCTCACATTCTCCTCTCACATTCAAAACGTTTATAAAACCTGTCGCTTTTACCTCCGCAATATAACAAAGATACGCCCGTTCCTCTGTTGCTCGACTGCTAAAACTCTGACTCAGGCCCTCATTCTCTCCCGTCTTGATTACTGTAACCTCCTGCTGTCCGGCCTTCCTGCCTCTCACCTGTCTCCCCTACAATCTATCCTAAACGCTGCTGCCAGAATCACTCTACTCTTTCCTAGATATGTCTCAGCATCTCCCCTCATGAAATCACTCTCCTGGCTTCCGATCAAATCCTGCATATCACACTCAATTCTCCTCCTCACTTTTAAAGCTTTACACTCTTTTGCCCCGCCTTACAGCTCAGCCCTAATTTCTCGTTACACACCATCCGACTCTTGCGTTCTCCTCAAGGATGTCTTCTTTCTACCCCCTTTGTATCTAAAGCTCTCTCCCGCCTTAAACCTTTTTCACTGACTGCCCTGCACCTCTGGAATGCCCTTCCCCTCAATACCCGACTAGCACCCTCTCTATCCACCTATAAGACCCATCTTAAGACACATTTGCTTAAACAAGAATATGAATAGCACTGTGGATAATACTGGACACATGATATAAAGCTTGGCTCCCTGCAGACGCACTTACCAGAACTCCCTCCTACTGTCTCTGTACGTTCTCCCTACCTACCAATTAGACTGTAAGCTCCTCGGAGCAGGGACTACTCTTCCTTAATGTCTAAAGCACTTATTCCCATGATCTGTTATTTATATTATCTGTTATTTATTTGATTACCACATGTATTACTACTGTGAAGCGCTATGTACATTAATGGCGCTATATAAATAAAGACATACAATACAATACGGAGCTACTCATATGCTTCGTTAAGCAGGTGTGTTTTAAGGTGGGTCTTAACGGTAAATATAGAGGGTGCTAGTCGGGTGTGGAGGGGAACGGCATTCCAGAGGTGCGGGGCAGTCAGTGAGAAAGGTATAAGGCGGGAGCTTCTGGGTTTTAAAAACATTTTTCCTTTGCACGTTTACAGGGAAACACTGCTGTTGTAATACATTTCACAGTAGAAAGAACATTATTCTCGCCACCTTATAGATGGTGGGAGACACACAGGCATTTTTATTAAAATCACAGGGTTACTGCCATTACTGGGTTGCCGAGCTGACAAACTACAATCCCCAATATGGCTCAGGGGCACCCAACTGGGCAAAATACCTTTATTTACTGGCCTGGTTACCCCTTCACCGTCACAACCCCCTCTCCCCCCCCCCAAATGCTTTAGTGATGTCATCATACATGATGTCACAAATGAAATTACTGATGACATCACAAATTACATGATTCCATTACATCAGTTAATTTTGGATACATCCCCAAAGAACCAGACTTCTCCAGGCTAGTTCTTCCCCAGCCCACTCCTCAAACATTAGGCTTTTCTGGACCCTTCTCCTCTCCCCTCCAAACATCACACCTTCGATTCCTCTCTCCTCTCGCTCCCCAGAAACATCAAGCCTCTCCAATCCCTTCACTCTCTCACCCACCCCCCCCCCCCCACGCATAAGGCTTCTCTGGACCCTCTCTTCTCTTACCCCACAAGCATTAGGTTTCTCTGGTGCCTTTCTCCACCCGCCAACTAGAGGCGTGAGGCATGTCCAATCCCTTTGTCTTCCTTACATCAGGCTTTCTCACTACCCCCCTCCGCTTCTGTGAACCCTTTGTTTTCCTTGCCTCCCTGATATCAGCGTTCTGCTGAACTTTTATCCCAACCACATCTCCACACGCATCAGTCTGCTCTTATACTGTATATGTATATATGTATATCTTTATTTACAGTATATAGCGCCTCACGCTATACCTACAGTGGCGTTTGACAAGAGAGACATTGCAGTACATTTAATTATAGCACAATAACAATAAGTGCAGCAAATAAGATGTAACACATGTATGCCCACACACCTGGCCAGTCCCCAGTTCTGAGGTTGGTAAGGGTATAACACGCACCCACAGCAGTGAGGGCGTGCCTGGAGTGTGGTAATGTGCATTGCCGGGCCTGGTGAGAAAGGGTTAACGTGATACTTGCTGAATCCGGGGTGCCAGAGGTACAGAGATCCAAATCCAAGAGCCGTGGGTCAGGGGCAGGAGTTAGTAGAGTAGTGAGGTCCAAAGCCGAGTCCAGGGGTTGCGAGGTACGCGTAGTCAAACAGAGCCGAGATCAAATCCAAAGGTATCCAACAAGGCAGGGACAGGAACAAGAGCTGTAACAGAGAACAGAGCTTGGCATAGACAACTGCACACAGGAGTCACAGAGAAACTATGCAGAGCAAGGAAGGAGAGGGCAGACTGGGGTTATAAAGGCGGAGGGCCAATGGTAGCAAGGGGTGGAGCAGAGGCCTGTCTGGATGATCCCAGGGATAGGTCCAGGTGAGCAGGGAGGGAGTCAGAGTTGTGAGTAATGGCAATCGCCTGCAGCCGATGGGGGGCGGAGCCAGTGGCACGGGAGGACTGGTAAGAGGATCGGGTGCGCGCGCACTTTGTAAGCTTGCCGTGCGCGCGCCGCGGCCGCGTGCGGGAGGATCTGGCGTGCGCCGCGGAGGAGCGGCATGGCATGGGGGCAGGACAGGTAAGGAGCCGAGGGAGCAGGGAACCGGAGCTGACAGCCGCAGTCCATCTTCGCGTAGAGGCTATTAGCACAAAGCCGAGAGAGAACCACTTTGGTGTGACGAATGTGCTCTTCCAGGTTCTTGGAGAAAATGAGGATATCGTCTAAGTATACTATGATGAAAATACCCAGAATGTCCCGGAAGATATCATTCATAAATTCTTAGAAGACGGCAGGGGCATTGCAAAGGCCGAACGGCATCACTAGATATTCATAATGACCCGAACAGGTGTTAAATGCAGTTTTCCATTCGTCACCATCTCGTATTCGGATAAGATTGTAGGCTCCTCTCAGGTCGAGCTTGGAAAATATAGAGGCTCCTTGGAGCCGGTCAAAGAGTTCCAAAATTAGAGGAAGAGGGTACCGGTTTTTAACTGTAATCTTGTTAAGCCCACGAAAGTCGATACAGGGTCTTAAAGAGCCATCCTTCTTTTTCACGAAGAAGAAACCTGCCCCGGCGGGGGAGGTGGAATTCCGAATAAAAAATTTCTTAAGGTTCTCCTGGATGTAGGTCGCCATGGCCTCGGTCTCGGGCACAGACAGGGGGTACGACTTAGACTTGGGGAGTGTGGTTCCAGGAATTAATTCGATGGGGCAGTCGTATGAACAATGAGGAGGTAAAACTTCAGCCTGAGTCTTGTTAAAGACATCCAAAAGGTCATGGTATACCTCCGGCAGGGTAGAGAGAGAAGGAGAAGTGGTGTTGAGGCCAGCGAGCACAGTAACGGGAGGAGTGACCGTCTTCTTCAAGGTAAAGCCCACTGGATCGGTAGTTCCTTTGTCAAATCAAAATGCGGGTTGTGAAGCTGGAGCCACAGCAATCCCAAGATGACCTGGACAGTAGGAGAGTGGAAAACATCGAAGGTGATGACTTCAGTATGACCATCCGTGGTGGTCAGGGTGGGGGGAATATAATGAAGGCTGGTTGAAGCAGTCGGCCGTTGATAGCCTCCAGGCCGATGGGTGACTTCTTCTTGACTAACGGGATTTGGTTGTTGCAGGCATAATCGTGATCCAAAAAGTTACCACCAGACCCGGAGTCGATGAAGGCTTCAATCTCTTCCTTAACATTAGGACCCTAAAGAGTTATGGGAAGAAGGATTCTCTTCGGTAGCTCCTTGGGGGAAGAGGGGCAAGGAGAAATGGTACCCAGTAGAAGCCCCTCTACCTTTACTGGGCGTTCTCGTTTCCCGGTTTCAAGCAACAGTGACGTAGTTGGTGTTCCGGGGAACCGCAGTAGTAGCAGAGACCCTCATCTTGGCAGCGTGTTCTCTCAGCGGTCCGAAGCTGTTGGCTACCGATTTGCATCGGTTCGGGAGCGTCCAATGCAGGAAGAGCCAAGGGAGGAGGCCTAGGAGAAACAGGCAAGGGTGACAGTAAACGGGGGCGCTGGTCCATCCGGATGCTGAGGGCAATGAGATCCTCTTGAGCTGAGGGCCGAACATGAGCCGCGAGGTCATCCTTGAGGGATTCGGACAAGCCCTGCCAGTATGCCGCGGTGAGAGCTTCATCATTCCACTGAGTCTCTGCAGCGATGGTGCGGAACTCCACCGCGTATCTTACAGCCGACCTGTGACCCTGGTAGAGATGAAATAAGGAAGAAGCGGCAGTCTCCCTATGCGCTGGTGTGTCAAAGACCTGCTGGAACTCTCGCCGGAATTTGGGATAGTCTTGGGTTATGTCGGATCTGTGTTTCTAGAGGGGAGAAGCCCAAGCGAGAGCGTCGCCAGTGAGCAGGGCATAGACATAGGCCACCTTAGAACGACCAGTGGGAAACCGAGATGGGGACATTTCGAACTTGACATCACATTGGTTCGAGAATCCCCGGCAAGAAACAGGGTCACCGGCATACCGGTTGGGAGGAGGAATACGTGGCTCCGGGGCAGGGGGTGACGATGCAGCTGGAGATTCCCACAGGGAGAGTCTAGAAAGTTTTTGCGCCACGGCGGTTACTTGGTCACTCAGAAATTGCCAGTGATCCATAGTGACACCGTAGCCCACCTCAGGGGGGTCTGCATTTGTTGGGCTCTGCATAATATAACGCCTGTATGCCCGCAGACCTGGCCAGTCCCCAGTACTGAGGTGGGTAAGGGTATAACACGCACCCACAGCAGTGAAGGCATGCCCGGAGTGTGGTAAGGTGCGTTGCCGGGCCTGGTGAGAAAGGGTTAACGTGATACTTGCTGAGTCCGGGGTGCCAGAGGTACGGAGATCCAAATCCAAGAGCCGTGGGTCAGGGGAAGGAGATAGTAGTGAGGTCCAAAGCCGAATCCAGGGGTTGCGAGGTGCACGTAGTCAAACAGAGCCGAGATCAAATCCAAAGGTATCCAACAGGGGCAGGGACAGGAACAAGAGCTGTAACAGAGAACAGAGCTTGGCATAGACACTGCATACAAGAGTCACAGAGAAACTATACAGAGCAAGGAAGAAGAGGTCAGACTGGGGTTATAAAGGCAGGAGGGCCAATGGTAGCAAGGGGTGGAGTGGAGGCCTGTCTGGGTGATCCCAGGGATAGGTCCAGGTGATCAGGGAGGGAGTCAGAGGTGTGAGTAATGGCAATTGCCTGCAGTCGATGGGGGCGGAGCCAGTGGCACAGGAGGACTGGTAAGAGGATTGGGTGCGCGTGCACTTTGTAAGCTTGCCGTGCGCGCGCCCCGGCCGCGTGCGGGAGGATCTGGCGTGCGCCGCGGAAGAGCGGCATGGCGTGGGGGCAGGACAGGTAAGGAGCCAAGGCAGCGGGGAACCGGAGCTGACAGCCGCACTGGGGTCTGAGGTGACGGGGACCCACTGAGAGGCACGTGTCCCCCGATCCCTTACATAAGAGCAGACAAAAGGAAAGGAAATTCCTGCCTCGGAGAGCTTACAATTCAGATCCCTTTCTCTACTCACCCTCCGCCTCCCAAAAGTATCAGGCTTCTCAATACCCTCCTCCCTCACCCACACTGCTCTCCATGCTTGGTTGTTATGATACTGTAGCTTTGGAGGAATTAGCAGTTAATAATGCTGGTCGGAGTGGAAATTGTCCACTGTGCTATAGTAGTAGTCTTCAGTGTGTTACATCAATCCTCACATGTTGAAGGGAAGATAATAGTGTGCTACTAAAGTGATGATCTAAGGGAAATAATATAAAGATATAAATCAAAAATGAATACAAAGTGTAAGGGATAACTATTTTCCAAAAGTGTCTAAATAATACAGTGAAATATCAAATAAACAAATGTAATCAGCTAATTAAATGTAATGTAAATGTAACTGCCCTGATGAAGTGATTGATATCACGAAACGCGTAGGGTTGGCAGTGTTTCCTGAAGTTTGGCTGGTAGCCCATATTCTTGAGATGAAGTCCTGGTCCCTCCGGTTATCAAAAAAATTGCTGCGGAGATTGCACAGTGGGTGACGTCACAGCAACTGTACCGACAGTGTACACAGCACACAAGGATCCGGACTACGCAGGCCTTGATAGGACCCCTGAGTGGGCGCCACTCTTCCCCTTAAAAGTGTGAAGGGTTTTAGTTAGGACACCATGTAAGTGAAAGCCATGTGTTTTTATATACATTTTTATTAAAACTGTACTTCTCTATGGGTGTTTGTGCGCTTTCTCTTTTGTTCTATCCTTACATATGTAGCCATGGCTAGTTTGGACTACTATTCTGCCTCCCCTCCTGTGCAGTAATACCTGGTAAGGGCTGGTTTGCCAGGAGTAATCATGGGTTTTCCCCACACAGTGCAGTGCAGTGAGTCAGAGAAGGTAGGCACTCAGGCCCTGTGTCCAATAAGAGGCACAGGGGTGGGTCTTACTGGATCTGTACTTAGTGGACTGACTTCCTGAATTTAGTCAGCCTGCCTCTACCGTGAGAGAGGCAAGGTTTACCCTATCCAGGCTGTCAGGGATCTGACAAGCTTGAGGCCCTCCCGCAGGGGAGTGGTAGGGAAACCAATTCCTCTTACCCTACCAAGGGGTAAGAGAAGAGCTCAGACAGCTTCTAGGATCCTGAACAGGAGTGGTGTTGTCACGGTAGACCAGTACTTATGAACATATTTATATTTTGGGATTCTGGATTGAGCACAAGAAGGCGGGCAAAATAAATTGTGATTTATTTATTTTCAAACAAACGCACAAATCTTCACAATTACACTTAATGACCACTTACTGGGGTGGGGAAACTAAATAAAATGTCCACAGAATGAATAACTGGATGGCAAAGTCTCTGGGCACCCCTGCACGCATGCAAAGGGGTGCGCGATTTTGATCCAGTTGAGCCAGGTTGCTGGTGGATATTCGCCTGAGGGTGTCCACCGATGGAATCTCCAATACCACTCACTACCAGTACATACAACGGCTGCAGGACAACCTCCAGAGAGCATATAGCTTGGCGGATGAAGCCACTGCTAAGCTAAACAAGAACAAGTGGAGGTATGATTGCAAGGTACTATTTTGGGAGCTTCAGCCTGGAGACAAGGTTCTTCTACGGAACCTGGGAATACTGGGGAAGCACAAGTTAGCTGGCCGTTGGAGAGACGTTCCCTTTGAAGTGGAATCTCAGATGCCTGGGCTCCCTGTTTACCGCATCAAGAATTCGGAAGGCAGGGTAAAGGTCTGGCATCGCAATCACCTGTTACCCATTCCTCAAGTGTGAAGCTGACCTTTCAAAGGCAAGACAAGTAGAAGATTCAAACGTTATACTGGATCAGTTATCTGAGGAAAGTGAGGATCCCTTAGAAGGGACATCTTCAAACTCCAACGAAGGATAAGGCCATGGTCCTGTTACTAAGGAACCATCCCCAGTTGAAGCAGTCAGGCGGTCTCTTGCACCAAAGAGTTCTATCTACACCCCAAAGGGTGTTAATGAAATTCACTCTATGAGAGGGCAAGGTCCTCAAGCCGATGGTAGCATCTCTGACAACGAAGAATTAGAAGAGATTGAAGAAGTTTGTCGGAGTCAAAGACTGAGATGCCTTCCAATGAGGGTGGCTTACGATTCATTAGGCGCACCCCACTATGAACCTCAGCAGTCATCTCGGTGAAAGTTAGCCTCCATTATTGTTATTCTGACTTAAGTTTTGAATGCCATTTAAGTATATACATATTATGTTTTCATTATATAAACGTGTGTGTTTAGTTCTCAGCGGGGAGGTTGAATTCTCCACCAGGCGAAGGATGTAGTGGGTTCACCCTTCCGTACCTTGGATGTGGGGGAGATGCTCCGCTTCTCCGCTGAGATATGTGGTAGTGGCAGTGGCCATATTGGAATTGACACGCATGCGCAGAATCGTCAGCCATCTTGGATGTGACACCGCAATACAATTCAATGGGAAATAGAGATCGTGGGGGCTATATTGGACGGGGCACTTCCAGAAAAGACAGGAAGGAAGCATGGAGGAATCCAGGATATCCTACGCGGGGATCTAGGATGACCTTCAGTCCTGACGGAGCCGGGAAGGAAGTGTCCAGGGAGCAGTCAGCTTCCTGGACTAGCCCAGACCTTTCCCCTTAGGCCCCAGATAGCCCCTGTCACTCTAGTGGAGTATTGCAGGGCCTGCCATACTATAGGGATCATCCCTTACTTTATTATAATATGCTATAAATCATGATACATCATACTAGTGATTCAAGCTACCCGCTTACTGTGATTCTTGAGTGCTGGAACCCCACACACGTTTAATAAGTACACTATATACCTACAAAATTACTTGGATTGGTGAAGGTTTGTGATAAAAAACAAATCTCTGATTTTGGTGTGTCATCTGGGAGATCTGGTAATGCTGTGACCGGAGAAATCTCACTACATGTGTAACCCTTCGCCTGCTGGAGGGATAGGCAAAGTATTGCAGGACAGGGTGATGCAAGTCTGTATGGCAGCCAAAGAGTAAATGATGCTGAATACAATAGGGAGTTAGGAGGAGATAAATACCTTAGGATGACAGTTTCTATAAGAATCTTACCTACAGCCGCTGGACTGCTAATATCTACCTGTACAGTATGCTGGGACCGCAATGCTAACGGAACAGGAGCACTGCTAATATCTACCTGTACAGTATGCTGGGACCGCAATGCTAACGGAACAGGAGCACTGCTAATATCTACCTGTACAGTATGCTGGGGCTGCAATGCTAACAGAACAGGTGCACTGCTAATATCTACCTGTACAGTATGCTGGGACTGCAGTGCTAACGGAACAGGTGCACTGCTAATATCTACCTGTACAGTATGCTGGGACTGCAATGCTAACGGAACAGGTGCACTTCTAATATCTACCTGTACAGTATGCTGGGGCTGCAATGCTAACAGAACAGGAGCACTGCTAATATCTACCTGTACAGTATGCTGGGACTGCAATGCTAACGGAACAGGTGCACTTCTAATATCTACCTGTACAGTATGCTGGGGCTGCAATGCTAACAGAACAGGAGCACTGCTAATATCTACCTGTACAGTATGCTGGGACTGCAATGCTAACGGAACAGGTGCACTTCTAATATCTACCTGTGCAGTATGCTGGGACTGCAATGCTAAGGGAACAGTTGCACTGTGAGTATAACTTTTATTTCACCTAAAATAAGAGTCTGAGGATTTTAAATTAAATCCCATAACTAAATTCACGTGTTTTGGTACTTGTAGTCAGAGGAAAATCAAACCCTGTGTAATTCTTTTGAATAAAAAAAGTTGATACGTTAATTTAGCTAATTATGTGTGTTTGATCAAATATAGGATTCTCTTTCTTTGTACCCAATAACTGGGAAAGACTGGTGGCCAAATAAAACAATAAGCAACATCAGATTTCCACAACCCCCCCACCCCCCACCAATTTTCTCTTTATGCTTATACAATCCAGTTGATTTAAATGTAATTCTCCTTAAAACATTTTGGGACAGATTTTGCACAAGACACAATCTCTTGTCTGCAAAACTGGGGCAAAAATACTTCAAGGAAAATCATTCCATTGAAACCAATGGTATTTTCTTCTTAGATAAATCTGGTATGCTGTTTTTTGCCCCAGTTTTACAGCCTTTGATACAGATATGTGTTGTTTTTTTTGTTTTGTTTTGTTTTTTTAAGTTGGCTCAGTTTATAAAAAAAGAAATCCAACACATGTACAATAACTTTTGGGGTGTTTTCACTCTAATTCGAACATTCAGACGAAGTTCAACTGAAACTTTGAATTGTCTTCAAACTTCGGATTTTGAACCTGCAAAATTGCCCAACCTTACACATCACCAATGCACAATACAGCACCATAGTTATCAATGAAAAGGAATTCAGTGAGAAGGGAATTGAAGTTCTCCCTTGGAAAAATTGAATTCAATTCTTTTTTAACTCGTTTTGCAGCTGGGAGACTTTTGTAAATGCTCCCCATGCAATTATAAGGTATATCCATAAATATTACAGCCTTTTCATAGATAAACATCTCTTCACTATTGTGTTACAAGAATAGTCCCAATATTATAGAGTCCTCTCAAATGAAGTATAGTAAGAAAATAATGTCCCTTTCAATAGCTCTATAAGTTTGTATTGAGCTCTTTTGGTGATGTCAGTTTAATACTCTTCTCTAGCTTTGCCCTTTCTCAGGCTCAGTCAGTGATTATTATTTTCTGCTTTTTTTATGTGGCCCCACTATCGGTATTTAGTTGTTCCCTGATACATCTGCTGGTTCCTCTTACATAGAGGCTCCTACTAGTATGGATCCAATTCCAAAGATAGTTTAACTTTATTATTGGCCGTTACTCACGCTGTTTATATAGTGCAGCCAATTGGTATCTCCTAAATTATTTTTTGTTTTTCCGACAGTCCAGGAACATGGACAGGATAAAATATATACATCTCCACCGCTTCTACAATTAATGAATGATTTTCAATTGTTCCATCAGCTTTGTCAAAACTTTTGTTGTCCTTCACATGCTTGATATCTGGCATATTTGAACCATCCTTGCACATTATTCCCACGTATTGACCTTATTACTAGTCCTTGAATGTTCCTCTTAATAACTCCTGACTAGATGGTCCTTGATAGTGGAACTAGCAGTTGATTCACGGAAAAATCAAATACAGATAGTGGAGCCCCATTAAAAAGAGCTGCTAATAACCATGACTGGCAGAGTTTAAGAAGGAGGAAACCAAGAGAAAAGTTTAAAACTGACATCAAAAGAGCTCAATGCAAACTTACAGAGCCCTTGAAAGGGACATTTCCTCAC
Organism: Ascaphus truei; assembly: GCF_040206685.1. Classification (NCBI taxonomy): domain Eukaryota; kingdom Metazoa; phylum Chordata; class Amphibia; order Anura; family Ascaphidae; genus Ascaphus; species Ascaphus truei. The sequence continues at coordinate 419,794,767 of NC_134485.1, read as the reverse complement.
TTATACGTCATTTCAAAGGTCTCAAATATAAAATAAGGACTATTCTTGTAATACAATAGTGAGTAATTGTTTAGATGGTTATCTATGAAAGGACCATTATTATATTTACATGGGTGTTTTTTTATAATCACATTTGATAAATGAGGGGATATGACTGGTATGAGTTTTACTATATGTTTTGGGTATGTTTTGATTTTGCTATATTTCAGGGGGCACACAGTGGGGGGTAGTTGCAGAGGCCCCGCACCCTTCCCCGAAGCATTTCAATTGCTGGGGGATTGCGAGGCCTCTGTAACTCTGTTACCGGGATTCAGGAAAGTTGCTGAGACACGTTGCCACTGTGTCATATGACATTACTTGCCCATCGCCTTGGCAACGTCATTTGACCCCTGCAAACAAGGTAAGGGGGGGCGCGAAAGCGAATGGGATTTGGCAGGGGGGCGCAGCTCCAAAAGTTTGCGCTCCCCTGCTATATTTAATAGATTAAATGAACGGCTGCATATATATTTTTAAACAATGAATGTAGCGTGTATCAGTAGGGGGATGACTTGTGAGTGCATTGCCACTGTCTTTTGTTTTTTTTTAGCTGCATCAAACTTTTATGGGTAAGCCATGTTTTGGGGAGAATTATGGATTTATGGATTTAGGCTTAGGCTGCGCTTATGGTGCCAGCGACGGTGGCAAAACAAATGCATTGTCACCGTCATGGACGCTTTTAGGGTGTAGTAGTATTGGATTGGGTGTGGGCCGGGGGGGGGGGGAAGGTTGTAGTTGATAGAGTAACATACTGCAGGGGTACGCAAAGTTTCTGCGCAGCGCCCCCTTGCCTGCTAGCCCCAGCACTCATGCCCCCACATGTTGGTGAACCGGCGCCAAATGCCGCCGCGGGTCATGTGACATCACGTGACCCCCAGATTCAATTGACACCATGGTGACGCGTCCAGAAGCCGGCTGAATCTCGGTAAGTTGAGGTTGCAGGGGCCCAGTGTGATCCCCCGATATTTAATTTAAATTACTCAGGGAAGAGCGCGGGGCCTCTGCAACCACCACGCCCCCCCCCCCCCCCCAAATAAAAATATTCCGTGCCCCCCACTTTGCGCACCGCTGACATTCGCTACACATGAGGAAATAGTAGACAAACAGAATAGACTTAAGTAGCAAAATCATTATCAGAAAGGTAGATACACAATATAAGGCTGTGCACCTTACTTTAGAAGAGTTGAAATACAGGATTTCAAAAGCTGCCAGTAGATGGGCCTAGTTGATGTCAAATTATTGAATCAAGAATACCAGGATCAATCCATTCCCAATCTCTTGCCTAACTCTTATAGAGAATGGGACGGAGAGGGAGAGACAGAGAATGGGGATGGGGGGAGATTTAGAATGGGGGAGGGTGAGAGAGACGTAGAGAATGGGGTTGTGGGAGAGAGAGAATGGGGAGGAGAGGGGAGAGAGAACGGGGAGGGTGGAGAGAGAGAACAGGGTGGAGGGGAGAGAGAATGTGTAGGTTGGAGAGAGGATGGGGTGAGAAGTGGGAACGGAGAAATAAATCAATAATACAGCGTAATTGGGGTCACTATAAGACAAACACCATAACAATATTTATTTTTAAGTGCTGTCATTTGTTTTAGAAAGAATTTTTTAAGGTGTCCCAGTTTTAACTTTTTAAAATGTGGTCACCCTACGTATGAGACAGAGTTGAAAATGGAGGGCCTGGATTGAGTTCAATATCCCGTGATAAAGAGAGTAGCAGTATAATTAGAAATATGAGTAATTGTTTGCAGGCAGCAACGTTGTGTCCATAGACAATGCAAAGCTTTTGAGTAGTCCAGGGTGTATTATTACATTGTGTGTGGGACAAGGGGGAGAATGTTGTAGAGCAACACACACATATATATATATATATACAGTCGTCGACAAATCACCAAAAAATCTACTCGCCGAACAAAAACATCTACTCGCCACCTACTACCACACGTGTGCTGCTTGGGCCAATACGAGCTCACCACGATGTTAAATCCACTCGCCCGGGGCGTGCAAATGTATAGGTTTGTCGAACACTGTATATATATACACATATATACATATATATATGTATATATATATATAGTGTTAACAGCACTGGCATCTAGGTGCTGGAAAGAGTTAATCCTCCCTGGAGTTGTCAAGAACACCTGAAATCTAATTAATCAGCCTGGGCTGATCTCTTCAAAAACAAGGAAGTATTTGGTCACAGGCTGAGCCTGACCCAGAAAGCCAGGGAGGCAGTGAGAGAGACTGACTGGTTTTCCCTCAGAGAAGTAGGGAGGCAGAAGGGGCTCCCCAGCAACCAGGGGATGGTTAAAGAAGTTGGCAGATTGTGAGAGAAGCTGCTGAGAGCCGTGCTGAAGCAGTGTAAAGAAGCTGAGAGAGAGTGAGAGACACTGCTGAAAGAGCCATGCTGAAGCAGGGACATCGCCAGATGGACTAAGATAAGTAAAACCCTTTCTATTGCTACAATATGACAAAAGACTATGCTGTTTCTTTATTGCCTATGCCAAGGCATGTTTTGGGGTGTGAACTGGCTTAGCTAGCTGCCCAGTAGACAGGGCTGAAGAAGTAAGTTAGATCCCTGACCAGGATAGGTTTTTATTTATGCTTTTAGTTTTGTTGTCTTAAAGGTACGGTGGACCTGCGAATATGTTACTTAAACCCCTATAAATAAACCCCACTTAAATAGAAGTACTGTGTTTCCGGCCTTATTTGGGATTTAAAGGGACCTCAGTAATGTGGTTGTCATATATACTGTATATACTAGCTGATATACCCGGCGCTGCCCGGGATTTAATGTTCTAGCTCCCCCTCTCTCTCTCCCTTCCACTGTCTCCCCCACACACACACACACGCAATGTCACACACACACACACACACACACACACACACACACACACACACACACACACACACACACACACACACACACACACACACACACACACACACACACACACACACACACACAGTATCACACACACAGACACAGTGCCACACACACACACACACACACACACACACACACACACACACACACACACACACACACACACACACACACACACACAGTATCACACACACAGACACAGTGTCACACACACACACACACACACACACACACACACACACACACACACACACACACACACACACACACACACACACACACACACACACACACAGTGACACACACACACACAGTGACACACACACACAGTGACACACACACACAGTGACACACACACACAGTGTCATACACACACTCACACTCTCCCATACACACACACAAAGTGGAAAGGAGGAGGGGGGTAGGGAGAGTGGAACGTCCGGCGATCCGAACAGGTGGCTCCCCACCTCCCGCCAGCTGTGACTGCACACACACACACACACACGTCGACAAATCACCCAAACAAACAAAATCGACTCGCCACCTAGTCCCGCCCCGCTTTCAAAGATAAAGAAATTGAATAAATTCCTAGTAAGAACAACATTCGTTTTTGACAAAAGTTTATTTATTGTATTACATTATACTACAATTAGTCCTGGTTACGCGTGTGTGTATACATGTGTGTATACATGTCAGATTTACAAAAAAAAGCCTGATGTGCATGACTAGTTTCCTGCACCCCTTAACCAGTGCCTGGATGCACCCGCTTCACAATATCTGAAGCAGCAATCCCACCTGGGATCTTACCTGATCCGCAGTCCCTCAATGTCCAGGTACCTCATTCCTGCAATGTTATATGTTGGAGGGGAGGCGTTCCCTACCTGTCTTCTGGGTTAGGGGGGATTCCGATGTCTCCCATCTGAAGCTTGAGAGTCAAATCTGGAAAAAAGCAGTATAGGTTATTTTGGTCTAGTACTGTATAGGACATTTAAGATATACAGGGTAAATAAGATATCCAGATACCGAGACAGAGAGGGGAGACAAAGAGGGGAGATAGAGAGGGGAGACAGAGAAGGGAGACAGAGAAGGGAGACAGAGAGGGGAGACAGAGAGGGGAGACAGAGAGGGGAGAGAGAGCAAGAGAGAGGAGAGAGAAAGAGAGAGGAGAGAGGAGGAGAGAGGAGGAGAGAGGGGAGAGGACAGAGAGAAAGAGAGAGGGGGAAGGAGAAAGAGGAAGAGAGAGGGGAGAGGAGAGAGAGCAAGAGAGAGGGGAGAGGAGAGAGAGGGTAGAGGAGAGAGCAACAGAGAGGGGAGAGGAGAGAGAGAAAGGGAGGGGAGAGAGGGGAGAGGAGAGAGAGAAAGGGAGAGGGGGTAGGAGAGAGAGGAAGAGAGAGGGGAGAGGACAGAGAGCAAGAGAGAGGGGAGAGGAGAGAGAGGAAGAGAGAGGGGAGAGGACAGAGAGAGAAAGAGAGAGGGGAGAAGAGAGAGAGAAGGAGAGCGATAAAGAGTGTGGGGAGAGGAGAGAGAGAAAGAGGGGGGAGAGAGACGAGAGAGGGAGACGGGGAAGAGAGGGGAGACGGGGGAGAGAGGGGAGACATCGGGAGAGAGGGGAGACGGGGGAGAGAGACGAGAGAGCGGAGACCAGAGAGGGGGGAGATGAGAAAGGGGGAGACCAGAGAGGGGGGAGACCAGAGAGAGGGGAGACCAGGGAGGGGGTAGACCAGAGAGGGGGGAGACCAGAGAGAGGGGAGATAGGGGAGACCAGAGAGGGGGGGACTGACTGGGGGGGGGTGAATGACTGGGGGGGGGGTGACTGACTGACTGGGGGGTTGACTGACTGACGGGGGGTGACAGACTGACTGACTGGAGGGGTGACTGGCTGACTGGGGGGTGACTGACTGACTGGGGGAGTGGCTGACTGACTGGGGGTGACTGACTGACTGGGGGGTGACTGACTGGGGGGTGGGGGTGACTGACTTACTGGAGGGTGAGTGACTGACTGACAGGGGGGGTGACTGGGGACTGGGCTACTGGTTGGTGAGGGGTTGACTAATTGGGGGGGTACCTGTGGTGTCACATGCACACACAGACACACACACACCCATACACACACACTCCCATACACACACAAACTCCCATACACACAAACTCCCATCCACACACACACACTCCCATCCACACACACACACACACACACACACACACACACACACACACACACACACACACACACACACACACACACACACACACACACACACACACACACACACTGCCATACACATTCTCCCATACACACACACACACACACACACACACATTATCCCATGTATACACAAACACACACACACACACACACACACACATTCTCCCATATACACACACACACACACACACACACACATTCTCCCACATATATATACACACACACACACACATTCTCCCATATATACACACACACACTCTCTCTCTACACACACACGTGGGGGGGAGAGGAAAGGCCGCGACCAGCACCACCACGCTCCCCTCATCCCGCGTGCCCATCTCCCGCCCCGGGACCGGGGGAAACCAGGGACCTGGGGGGACATCCCTGCTCCCATCTCCTGCCCCGCGGTCTGACACAGGGACAAGGGGAGGACATCCCATCTTTCGCCCCGCGGTCTGACACGGGGACAGGGGGGGACATCCCATCTCCTGCCCCGCGGTCAGACACAGGGACAGGGACAGGTGGGGACATCCCATCCCCACCCCGCGGTCTGACATGGGGACCAGGGGTAAGTGGGGACCTGAGGGGACTTCCCCGCTCCCATCTCCCGCCCCGCGGGCTGACACGGTGACCGGGGGAAAGCGGGGACTTGAGGGGACATCCCCGCCCCACTGGCTGACGCAGGGACCGGGGGGAAGCGGGGACCTGAGGGGACATCCCAGCTCCCATCTCATGCCCCGCGGGCTGACACAGGGACTGGGGGGAAATGGGGACCTGAGGGGATATCCCCGCTCCCATCTCCCGCCCCGCGAGCTGACACGGGGACAGGGACAGGTGGGGACATCCCATCCCTACCCCGCGGGCTGACATGGGGACCGGGGGTAAGTGGGGACCTGAGGGGACTTCCCCGCTCCCATCTCCTGCCCCGCGGGCTGACACGCTGACCGGGGGAAAGAGGGGACTTGAGGGGACATCCCCGCCCCACTGGCTGACGCAGGGACCGGGGGGAAGCGGGGACCTGAGGGGACATCCCAGCTCCCATCAAATGCCCCGCGGGCTGACACAGGGACTGGGGGGAAATGGGGACCTGAGGGGATATCCACGCTCCCATCTCCCGCCCCGCGGGCTGACACGGGGACCGGGGGAAAGCGGGGACTTGAGGGGACATCCAAGCTCCCATCTCATGCCCCGCGGGCTGACACGGGGACCGGGGGGAAGCGGGGACCTGAGGGGACAGCCCCGCACCCATCGCGGTCAGACACGGGGACAGGGGGGGACATCCCATCTCCCGCCCCACGGTCTGACACGGGGACATCCCATCTCCAGCCCCGCGGTCTGACACGGGGACAGGGGGGGACAACCCATCTCCCGTCCCACGGTCTGACACAGGGACAGGGGGGGACATCCCATCTCCCGCCCCGCGGTCGGACACAGGGACCGGGGGTACGCGGGGACCTAAGGAGACTTCACCGCTCCCATCTCCCGCACCGCGGGCTGACACGGGGACCGGGGGAAAGCGGGGACCTGAGGGGACATCCCTGCCCCACGGGCTAACGCTGGGAACGGGGGGAAGCAGGGACCTGAGGGGAAAGCCCCGCTCCCATCTCCTGCCCCGCAGGCTGACACGGGGACCGGGGGGGTGGGGGGACACGGGGACCGGGGGGGAAGCGGGGACCTGGGAAGACACAGCACCGGGATGGCTGGGGCTCGACCCACCGCAGCCACCCGGCCCGGGATAGTTACCTCGGCTCTGCAGGGGGTGGGGTGCGGTGGTGTGTGCATGTGTCCCCCTTTCCACGGTACCTGGTCCAGTCCCTGTTGCCACTGCCTCCACCTCATATCCTCCACCTCATGTTGGCATCAGGCGCACTCCCCCCTCAGGCCCTGCAACACTCCTGGTGGCTCCTGTCTGATGGTGCTCCTCCCACGCTTCTGTAGGATGAGGCTAAGGGCGGGGGGAGGGGGCTGACACTGCTCATGTGGCGCGCTGCTTTTGCTGCGCGGCCATTTTAAGTGCAGTTGGAGGAGGAGAATGCCAAACTGCCGCCCCTCCGAAACAACTCGTCAGGGGGTAAAATGCAGTCGCCCCGGGCGTCCAGGGGACCGTATTTGTCGAAGACTGTTATATATATACTATTACATTGGGTGTGGGACAGGGGGGAGAATGTTGTAGTGTAACATATATATATATATATAGCAGGGTCTCTCCCCTGGTTTCCCCATTTACCTCCGCTACAGGATTTGTGGAGCAGCGACTGCATTGCCGGAGGTTCCCGGCGGCTCCCTGTGCAGGGCGCTGCCATGGTGAAGTTGCGCACTCATACGCAGTGAGATCGCGCATGCGCAAGAGGCGACCCTTAGAGAAACAGGGCTCCGATGGGACTACAAGCCCCATAAGGAATAGGGGCAAGTATGCAGGTGCCCCAGATAAGCCAAAGGGGCTCTCAGATTCCCTGCTCCACAAATATAGATACAATTTGCGTGCTTGGACCTCGTCAGTCGGAGATGGGACATCAGAGGGGTAGGGTGTGTATGTGCAAGGTGTCAGTGGCCCCTGCACTGAGCCAGAGACCCCAGTTAAGCCCAAGCTAGGCCCCGCCTGCCACATAGGTTGTGGTTGCGATAGGGACTTGCCCCTTAGACAGGGACATTGCCCCGCTTTGCACCGTCAGTTCAGGTATACAGCCAGGATGCGGCTGTGGACTGGCGCTTGGGGTCTGGCACCAGACCAACCTTTAGGAGAGAGAGACTGTTACGGTGGGACACTCCTTCCGGACACCACCCAACTCTGAGGCGGACACACGGGTGGGAATTGCTACTTGTGGACACCAGGGTGCAACAACTCCCATCCAGGAAAAAACCGGGGCACAGCATCAATTGTGGGATAAGTCATTCAAAAGGGTTTATTCATATTAATAACATGGACAAAAACAAAGTACTAATACAGTCACTCTAACGCGTTTCACACGCAGGGTGCTTTATCAAAGAGTAACAGGTGACTTCTGAATAATGTTTTTATAGCACCTCCCTGAAGTCTCCTTCAGACTTCTTCCAATCACACAAATAATTGTGATCTCTTCATTTACATACTACCACCTGGAAGAGATCACAATTATTTGTGTGATTGGACGAAGTCTGAAGGAGGCTTCAGGGAGGTGCTATAAGAAAGTTATTCAGAAGGCACCTGTTACTCTTTGATAAAGCACCCTGCGTGTGAAACGCGTTAGAGTGACTGTATCAGTACTTTGTTTTTGTCCATGTTTTTAATATGAATAAACCTTTTGAATTACTTATCCAACGATTGATGCTGTGCCCCGGTTTTTCCTGGATGGGAGTTGTTGCATGCTGGTTTCCACACACCAGGCAGCACGAAGAACAGAAGATCATCTACATGCTGTTTGTGAATGCAGGCTGCCATACTAGCGCATTATTATCTACCCGGCAAGAGGTGACGTCAGGCTATCAGTGAGGAGAGGCTGGGAATCCCATCAAGACTCTCTGCAGGCGGAGACGCTGAACTGCAGAGACCGCTAACAATGGAGTGATACACGGCGTGGGGGGTACTGAGACCCTGCATTCGACATCATTGGTGCAACAAGTGATAAGCCATTCGAAGTTTGCATCCAGTCAGGACACGCGGAGCGGTTGATCAACGGACCCACAGGATCCAAAACAGCATGACTTCCTCTACTGACCAGCCTAATCCCCAAGCCGTGAGTAACTGACTCTCATTGAGAGCGAAATTTATACCATATACAACAGAACTGTTCCTCTGTTCTTCAAGAGACTGGTGATTACTTTATAGCACCAGAATTTTGAGCGATTTTGCTCTGGTTTTATTCATGGACACCAGGGTGGTTGGGTGCCCAAGGGCCCCTCAGGACTTTGGGGGACTATCTATCTACCCAGGTGTGGACATGATGTGGGAAGGTGCTGAGGGTACGGTCGAGCGTGGCCTAGTTGGTAGAATTGTACATTGTGTTTGTTCTATTGCATACAGCAAAACTGTTACTCTTAGCAGTGTGTGTTTTATTGCATGAGGTCCTGTAACGGGGTTATCCCACATAGTAGGATCCCGTACAGGTGGAGGCAATGTCACCAGACGAATCAGACACATCCCAGGCTCCAAGCAGTGGAGGCTCAGCCCTCCTGTGAGCCACAGGTAACGCACCATAACACACAGTAGCCGCCATATCTCCCAGGGGGTGGGGAAAATTGTGCTACAATTGGAGGCGCTGCTGAGAGCTCAGACCTGGGGTGCCCTATTCAGTCCAAATTAAGTCAATCTAATTCTCCACCATGCTGGTGCCCTCAAGACAGGAGGTCCATGCCTGGGCCTTTAAGGTCAAAGAACCACCCAGCCACGGTTGCAGTGGGGAATGTCCCCGCTCTCATTTTCCAAACAGGGATCAGGGACCACCTAAATATGACTTTCTCGGTCTAAGCAAAGCATGGATTAGAAGGCGCGAATTTCATACCACATATCAGTAGAGCACGATATTACTAACGTCGGGTCAAGAAATATGCCAGGGAGATGCTCCACAGGCTCTCCATACACCAGAGGCCCCGCCCGAAGGCTACCCGCTCATATATCCTTAGTTAGTAGAGATCTGGAAAATGTTCATCTCATGACTCTCCTCAGAGGCCCCCTCTCAAGCCGCAACGTCCCCCATCTCCTCGGGGGATGGCCGACTCCTGCACCAATCTCCAGTACCCCCAACAGGGTAGACGTACCTGTACCCCGTGTAACCTTCACCCCAAGTGCCGCACTTGGGGCCCTCAGCTGGGCCGGGAGTCCCCCACAGTCACCCATCCCTAGTCCAAGGGCTGGAAATGATGGTCGCTTATCAAGTGGCGGCTCCGCACTGGGATTGACCTTACCGCAACTACTGTAGGCCCTTAATATGTCTTCACAGTCGCAGAATTACAGAAATCTCAAGGCCTTCTCCGGGATAGTACCCATGCCTTTAGGAGAAGAAGAGTTCGAGGCTTGGAGGGAACACGCTCTCCGCGTTCTAGATGAGTTTTCTTGCTCAGAGGCCGTCTAGAGACAGAGGCTGGCCGAATGCCTCCTATCCCCGGCCTCGCAACTTGTACGGATACACCGAGACACAGATGGTGACGTTACCGCTCACGAGTTAGTGGAACTCTTAACCCAATCTTATACCAGCAAAGGCGACGAGGATGGGCTCCTGGCTCAGATTAAGGTTTTCCGCCAAAAGGAGGGAGAAGCATTATCTGCATTTGCACGCAGGCTCCAACTATCCCTTTGGACACTGATCTCTAAGAAAATAATTTTGGCCGCAGTGGTGGATCAGTACCGGTTCAAACAACGGCTGATGGGATCACTACCATCACACCCAGTAGCACTTTTGATGCGAGGCGCTCCAGCCAGTGTAGCGGAAACTAACTGGGGCCTATGGGAACGTGTATGGCCTAGTCCAGAGGCTACCTCTCCCTACGCCTGCTCCGTCTGGACTGACACGCCATCTCCAGTCAGCGGAGGATATCCTGAATGACAGGATCTCCTCCTCTTGCAGCGCCAACCTCAAGATGGCCGCTGCTTTACATGTAGTCCATATGTATGTGACTGCACCAACCACAACATGGCCGACACAGCTCACTAAACCCTTCCACACGACGGGAGCACTGCCAAGGAGGAAGCAAGGGAGGGTACCCTGCTACATATCTGTGTAAGGATTTTGCTTGATACATGCCAGGTTTTGCTGCCAGCTCAGATTTTCCAGACTGCCTGCCCTTTCTGCTCAAACTGGTCCTTTTGTGTACTGGCAGCCTGCTATATAAGGCTGCTGTTCCTGGTGGGAGACGCCAAGCAAAATTCTGTTTGCTGCAGCTCCGTTTGATCTTCGCTGTCACGCATTACCCTTTTGCCTATTTGGAATCCCTGTTGCTGACCCTGACCGTGACCCCAACCTCGCTGCCTTCCACCTGCCCTGACCATTTGCCTGTCGTCTGGACTCTGAACCACTGACGCCAGCCCTGACTGTCTGCCTACCGACTACGTATACTCCTTTAGGACTCTGTCGCTGGGCTCTAGTCGGTTATTCTGCATTCCTACCTCAGCCCTGAGGGTCCGCTTCCTGATTTGAGACGAGAACCGTCACAGTTTGCCTTTATTTATATTGCACCATTAATGTAAATAGCGCTTCACTGCAGTAATACATGTTACATAAAAATATAAATAACAAATAATACAAATAACACATAATGGGAATAAGCGCTTCAAACATACCGTAAAATTAACATTAGAAAAAAGAGTCTCTGTTCCGAAGAGCTTACAATACAATTGGTAACTGGAAGAATGTACAGAGACAGAAGGAAGGTGTTCTGGTAAGTGCGTCTGCAAGGGGCGAAGGTCGATGTATGAAGTATATAGTACCAGCCACGGACCTTCCCAAATGCTTCGTTAAGGAGGTGAGATTTAAGATATTGGTTATTGAGGGAATGGGCATTCCAGAGGTTTGTGGCAGTCAGTGAGAAAGGTTTAAGGCGGGAGAGGGCATTAGATACAAAGGGGGTAGAGAGAAGACATCCTTGAGCAGAACGAGTCATGATGGTGTATAGGCAGAAATTAGGGCTGAGATATAAGGATAGAAAGAAGAGTGTAATGCTTTAAAATTGAGGAGAATTGAGTGTGTGATACGGGATTTGATAGGCAGGCAGGAGAGGATTTTCAGCAGGGGAGGCGCTGAGACAGATTTAGGAAAGAGTAGAGTGATTTTGGCAGCAGCGTTTAGGATAGATTGTAAGGGAGACAGGTGGGAGGCAAGAAGGCTGGACAGCAGGAAGTTACAGTAGTGGAGACGGGAGAGACTGAGTGCCTGTGTCAGAGTTTTAGCAGTAGAGCAACAGAGGAAAAGGTGTACCTTTGTAATATTACGGAGGAAAAAAGCAACAAGATTTGGTTACATATTGAATATGAGAGGAGAATGTAATAGAGGAGTCAAATATGACGCTAGGCAGCATGCTTGTGATACTGGGTATACTGTATGATAGTGCTTCCAAGAGTAATGCAGAAGGAGGTTGTAGGACAAGGTTTGGGAGGAAATATGACAAGCTCCATTCTTGAGAAGTTAAGTTTGAGTAGGCGGGGGCCCATCGAGGATGATATGGCAGAGAGACATTCAGAAACTGGTCTTTACAGCAAGTGTAAGGTCAGGGGTTGAAAATTAAATGTGTATGCCATCTGCATAGAGGTTATATTTGAACCCAAGAGATGTGGTAAGGTCACCTAAAGAGTGTGCACAGAGAAAAGAGAAGAGGTCCGAGGACAGAGCCCTGGGTACCCCCGCAGAGAGATCGATAGAGGAGTAGGAGGTGTTGGCAAAAGAGTCACTGAAAGTACAATGAGAGAGGTAAGAGGAGATCCAGGATAGAACTTTGTTACGGATACCAAGTGTATGGCGAATGTGAAGGAGAAGAGGGTGATCCACAGTATCAAAGGCTGCAGAGAAGTCGAGTAATATGTGCAGAGTATAATGAACTCTGTCTTTGGAAGCATGGAGGTCATTAGTTATTTAAGTGAGGGCTGTTTCAGTGGAGTGAGCAGTGCGGAAGCCAGATTGTAGAGTGTCTAGGAGAGAATCAGTGGTGAGAAAATGGAACAAGCGAGAGAATACAGGGTGTGCAAGGATTTTAGAGACAAAAGGCAGGAGAGAGACAGTATGATAGGTAGAGAGACAGGTAGGGTCAAGCTTGCTGTTTCTGAGTAATGGTATGACTGCTGCATGTATGAAAGAGGAGGGAAATGTACCAGAGTAGAGGGAGGAGTTGAAAATATGTATGAGCATAGGAATTAGAGTAGGAGCAAGAGGTTTTAGGAGATGAGGTTCTCTCTACTAGCACTGCTCTTCCAAGCCCCGACAACCACGCCTGGGTGGCCTAATCAACCACTCTCAGGCAACTACACCCATCACTTACCCCCCGCCCTCACCCCCCCCCCAAAAAAAACTACCCATCCCCCAACTTGACTAATTGGCAATAACCCTATTAGCCAAATGTGGGTAATAGAGCTTTTGCGATAATTTTGTTTTAAATAAAAACATTTGAAAGGAAATACATTTTTTAAATCACATGATAAACAAAGTAGTTGCCCCGGGATGGGTGCATAGGCCACCCAGGGGGGTGGGGATGGGAGAGGTTAACTTCTTGATTATCTTTGTGCTTAGTAAAGCATTGTGCTTTATTAGCCACTGAGGTTTTTATCTCATTGTTTTGAATATCGCATACACAGAGCAAACCCTGCTCCGATGCACCCATTGAAAACTCCAAAGGTGGAGCAAATAATCAATCAGGGTTTGGAAAGGCGACCCCTGCTGTGTTAATCTGTTGGGCCATTAGTCTGCTGTGGCAAAGTTTATGAGAAATTCGGGGAAATCTCGAAAACCAATTCGGTAAATGATCGGATAACGGCAGCTGCATCTGTAAGAGTGGAATTCACCTCCAGAGGATATTTTTGTTGGTTGGAGTGATTTGCTTTGTGGCTACTTTCTGTATGTCGATCAGAAATGTACTGAAAGGTCCCAGAGGTCAGAATATGACAGTGTCAGAGACGTTTGTACAATTATCTAGTTAAATTTTAATGGTAAGATTCTCAAAAGAAAGAAAAGTGTTTCTTTTGGTGACAGTACATTTAATATTTTCTTTATAAACCCTGGGTATGCCCAGGGCCATCTTAACAGCATTATAGGCCCCCGGGCAAAGCAGTGTACTGGGCCCTGCCTACACAACCACTCACATACTGTAACATTGCAAGCAATAAAAACTGCAAAATTTATCTCGCAAATGCAGACATCCCAACCCTCCGCTACAAGTCGTAATTTTTCTCCTTCTACCGAGTTAGCGGGAGATTTAAATGTTGAGGCGGGTGATCTGAAAATTTGTGTTAAATTCTGGTCTGTGCATAGATTAGCATGGGGCTCCTATGCTTGTGGGGGCCCCGGGCAACTGCCCAGCGTGCCCATGCACTAAGACGGCACTGGGTATGCCCCCTCTGTACCCTGATGGGCTGCTGTTGGCATAGGTTTTATGGTCTTGTGGGATAATTTTGTACAGGGCGGTGTTACTGTCATTTAACCAGGTTTCAGTGATTGCAAGAATGGTTGGAAGGGGGGTAGGTAGTGTGTTTTAATATCGATAATGTATCCTATTTTTTATTACGTTACCATTTCTTACCAATGTGGCTATCTAGATCCCCATTGAGATGGCCTAGGTAGCCACAGTGACAATTAATGGCCTTTTTTTAATACGTGTTTTATGATGTTTTTTTAGTGGCCATGAGCACGATTAGCCACATTTGGCTAATAGGGTTATTGGATATTAGTCTATAGGGGGGCAGTAGGTTTATTTGAGGGGAAGTAGGGGGATCAATGATTGGGATAGTTCACCTGGGTGGGTGGTTAGGCATTCTGGGGGAATGCGGTAGGGGTTAACCTTGGTAACCACAGGCATCAAATGGGTTCATGTTATTTCTACCGTAGGGTTCTGTAATAATATATATTACAAAAAGTTATGATAGAAATATTATAATAGTGATCAAGATGCAGTGATTAACACATTATTAATGGTCACATTCATTCCCACATCGTGACTTCGTGCACCTGGTTTATTAGTAACTCAATCTTGATTAATTCCATCATAAAATGTTATCGGTGCGATATAAACTCAGTTTTAACAGAGGTGCATGTATCTGGGCTACTGAGAGGTATTGTTGGTGCAAAGTTAAGGATGCATCAACTTCCACTCAGGGGAATTTTGATGCACCATTCATGTTGTTAACTTCTTACCATATTGAATATGGAGTAAACATCTCCTGTCCAGCTCTTCTCATTATCCAAAAAGCGTAAAATGGCAAGAAAAGGACATTTTATTGCCCTTTATAATGTGACTGTCTGTACGAATCAGATTAGTCCTTTTCATTGAAGACTATTTTCAGCTGTCTTTGCTTTTTAATTATTTACTGCAAGTACAGTATGGATTTTGTTTTTAAAATGAAAAACCGAGCAATAACAAAATAAGATGTTGCAACACGTTCACGCTTTTGGAATAGATTTCGGGTTCTACGCTGATCATAATCTTATTTTTGTTTGTTTTTTTGTTATAAGTTTGAAAACCTCAAGAAAACTCAGCCGCAGTCATTCAGCAAATGGCGAACTCTACGGCTCTGCACAGCAATATCACCCAAGTGTCCGTCGATAGCAACAAGAACATTGAGAGTCTGAGGATGGCTTATCTAATCTTGTTGGTCCTCTGCTTCTGCATCTTCTTGTACTTCCTTACAATTATACTCAGTGTCTACTTTACCACAGCTCATATTCGAGAGAACACTCGCTATGTCCTTTTTGTCTATATGCTCATTAATGACACACTGTATCTCGTCCTGGGGTTTTTTCTGGTGGTGTTTAACATATACGTGATAAACCTCCCTGTGCCATTATGCATTGTCTTAGTGATTCTATCCTTAACTTCCTTTATGGCCACCCCCTATTACTTGGCAGTCATGTCTCTTGAACGCTATGTAGCCATTTGCTACCCACTAAGACATGCACAGCTTTGCACCCCACAGAGATCTCATGCTGCCATTGCAATCATATGGGCCGTGGGATTCAGCCCTTGTGTTGCTGATTTCATTGCCCTGAGCTCCTCAGTTGAGACAAAGTATTTCTCTCTCAGTGGGATTTGTGGCCGGCCAATGTTGATAAAGACCCCAATGCAAAACAACATGAGATACATCACCATCATCTTCAGCTTTACCATGGTGGGACTGATAATCGTGTACACGTACATCAGGATCATGCTGATTGCACGGAAGCTTAGTTCAAACAAATCATCTGCTTTTAAGGCTGGGAAAACAGTCATACTCCACGCTTTCCAGCTCCTGTTATGCATGTCCGCTTTCACATCTCATTTTACGGAGACATACCTCAAAGATTATTTTGCTTTTTTTCCTATAACCAACTTCCTCCTATTGATGTGCCTGCCTCGGTTTCTCAGTCCTTTCATTTATGGGATTAGGGACGAAGTGTTGCGCAAATATATAATAAAGTGGCACTCTTTTGCAATCACTTTAGGATAGAACCACCAGAGACCTTACAGTGTACAATGTCAAGAGTATGTAACACACTTAACTTTTAGTACACATGCTTCAATAGACATGAAGAAGAAACCTGTGAGATTTTGAAAACCCTGCATAGAATACACCTATAAAAAAAATCTCTTGCTGATTGTCAAGTACGACACACCTATGAGCACGTGATGTTGACTATCGCAAAAGTCCCTCAAATGAACAATATCTCAGCTAAATTCGTCCCAATATACCATCTGTCACAAACAGCACACAAGTGAGCACGTGACTTATATATGCAACCAGGGTTAATACACACGTCTATCCACTGCCACCAACCGAGAATTTATGTAAACTATGTAATTAATATATCTGCCAGGGTCTCAGGTCCCTTAATATTATAGAAAAAACTATGCAGTTAACACAAAACAATCTGTTGTAGCAAAATGTGTCTAAACATGTAAATACTCTCTCCAGAGCATGCATCAGTTAATTGAGCCCCAAAGCATTACTTATTAAAGAATTGTTTAATATATGTAGCATAGGCTCCGGCCGCTAGTTATTTTCCTGGGCCCTACCAGTGTAAGTCCTGTTAGGTGCAGGGACTGAATGGGTTTATTCCTTCAGAAAGGCCTTGTGTGCTTTTGCAGTCTTAGATACATTTGATGTAACTAAGGCCGGTCCTAGCAACAGCCAGAGAGTGTCAGCCTGAGGGGTGGGTACCATTTGGGTCACATACAGGATGTGATGACCTGTCAGTATCCAGATCTTTCTTGTTAGGGGCAGCGTTACAATCAACCCAAAGGGTATAAATACTGGCACTCTCACAAAAGTGGATGTCTCTTTCCTCCCCCTGTGCAGTGAGTAACAGCTACCCTGGGTTTCACAAGGAGGCCTCAGGAGGAGAACCATGCAGAAGGCCTGGTGTGGGACTCCAGCCCTACCAGTAGGGGAAGCAAGGAAAGATATGTACCTGAGCATGCAATAAACACCATTGTTCCATCTATGAGAGTTATTCACTGTCTAAGAACAAAGAAAGGTGTCAGTATGGACGCTGCAGCCACAAATAAGGTACCCTGTAAACCCTGTCCTGTTCTCCCCACAACACTGCAGAGCACTCAGCCCTCTTGTTACCTCACAGGTATGCACCACCACATAATATGGAGTAGCAGACCAAATCTCACCTAGGGTGGGGGTCCAAGGGCTTCATATATATATAAAAATACAATGCTTCAGATTACAGAAAAAGATCATTACAAGAACATACTGTACAGTGTGGCAGGATGGCCTCGCGGCGGGGTCAGTAAGACACTAGACATGTTGGGAAACGTAAAACTATAGAGGTTCATTAGCCACAGCAAAAATAAAGTACGGGTGCACTGTCCCTTTAAAAAACTACTTCCTAGAAATTAAAGCCTATTCCCGTTAGGGAAACTAACTCACTTCTTGAGCCCTTACTACCAGGTCAGCCAGCTAATCTGGTTATGCCCAAAACATATGCTACTCAAAGTATCACCAATAAGTATCATAATAAAGTCTTATCTGTAATGCAGCTCCAACAGCAAACACTAACACGGTTCCGGGGAGCAGGCTGTATCCAGCTCGCAGCTATCTTTATCTTTATCCTGGGTTGGGGTCCCAGCTGGTCCCAGCAGCATAGCTCCTCGCAGGACTGGGGGACCAGAGCAGCAGCAGCAGCTACGGCTTCCTAGCCGGGAGAATTCTTTCCACCCTCCTGGGGAAAAAACAAGCTCTCCTTGTGTGTGAGTCACTTCCTGCTTTTAAACCAGCAGTCTCTCAGGTCTCCTGTTTAATTAGGCTGCAGGTGTATGCTGATCTCCAACTGTAGGTTAACTGGTTTAGTGCTGGAAAGTACACACATCCTCAATTCCAGCTTACTGAGTCAGTGACTCTGTCACAACAGCTACAGTAAATGCAGAACAGTTTCTTAAAATAACAGGAAAAAATAGAAATCGCTATACAGTACATTACAATATGTTAGGGTTTTCCACCAGAGAGGTCACTGATGTAAAAATATAAAAATTCACGTGTTTGGTCTCAAACACACCTCTGTTGAATTCTGATTTTCATAATACCCTGCTAAGACTTATGTACTAATTTTTCCCCATTGAAACAACATAAGTCCACCCCTGTTGTAATAGAAACAAAGAGTGAACTGCGCTCTATTAATCGTGATTATGTGTTTAAAACAGTGATTATTTTCAGTGATAAAGTTAATGTAAACCTGTTACTTTAAATGTGAGGATATGCTGCTAGATTCGTGGAATGGCTCCACAGACCAGGGCTTTGTCGTTGTTTCTTCACCCCTGTTGTAAGTCAGCTTCTAGGTTGACGGTTTTACGACTTAAAAAAATCTTGCTCTCAAAAGACGTTACTAAATTTTACTCTAAACTATATAACCTAAGGGCTCACTCTGCTAGCCCAGACCCGAAGGAGCTATCGGCTACCATTGACTATCTAGCTGATTGCGACCTCCCCTCATTAACAGAGGAGGAAATCCTTCTCCTGAACGCCACAATAACGGCGGAAGAACTAGAATGGGCCGTTAAGGCCTCCAAAATTTCTAAAGCCCCGGGCCCTGATGGTTTCACGAATGCCTACTATAAGAAGTTTCTCCCCATTCTGTCCACCCACCTTTTACAATTGTTCAACTCATTTCTAGAAGGATGTCCTATCCCATCTTCAATGTCGTCCGCCAATTTGGCCATAATCCTCAAAGAAGGGAAGGACCCCACACAATGCGGTAGCTATAGACCAATCTCGCTGTTGAACAATGATCTAAAACTATACAGTAAAATACTGGCGAACAGACTTAATCCAATTCTCCCGAGACTAGTACACATGGACCAGGTCGGGTTTGTCCTGGGCCGCCAGGCCTCAGACAATACCCGTAAAATCATTAACTTAGTTGACCATGCCCACCTTACAGACTCACAAGCTATGTTACTAAGCTTAGACGCAGAGAAGGCATTTGACAGAATTGACTGGCTGTTCCTAGACCAAACATTAAAAAAATTCGGATTCAGGGATTCCTTTCTTAAGGGTGTCCAGGCGCTCTACCAAACTCCATCCGCCTCAGTTAGACTATCGGGTGGAGGAGCGGAACAAATTCACATTAGAAATGGCACCCGACAGGGTTGCCCCCTCTCCCCTCTCCTTTTCGCTCTCACGATTGAACCACTGGCGGCCAAAATAAGACAAAACCCAAACATCCAGGGTATACCCATGGCCACTGAACAATACAAAATTTCCCTATTCGCTGACGATATTATCCTGACCTTGACCAGACCCCTAACTTCCCTCCCCAACCTCCAGATGGAACTGACGGAGTTTGGAAAGGTATCAGGGTATAAAATAAACAGCGACAAATCTGAGGCCCTAAATCTTAGTCTTCCCGACCCCACAGTCAAACTCCTTAAGCTAAATTTCAGCTACCGATGGTGCCCCTCATGCATTAAGTATCTGAGAATTAATGTATCTAGGCACTATCGGGACCTATATAGGGATAACTACCCGAAACTATGGGATCAGATCAAAAGGGATCTAGATCGGTGGGAAGGTTATCAGATCTCATGGATTGGGAGGATGATCTCTACCAAAATGAATATACTCCCAAGAATGTTGTACCTATTCCAGATGCTCCCAATCCAGGTCCCGGCCGCTGATCTAAAATATATACAGAATAGACTACTCCACTTCATTTGGCAGGGTAAGAGGCCCAGGGTCGCCAGATCAGTCCTGATGACCACGAGATCCAGAGGAGGGATGGGGGTGCCTGACCTACACTGGCGACACACTTTATCCGAGCTTGGCTAGTCCCACGAATTCGGGTATACCCGGGTGTATTGAGGTTTGTGACTGTTTTCTGCCCGAGTGCATTGAGGTATTTTCCAAGCAGGGATTGAAGCATTTTATTCCCGCTGGCTGCAATACTGCACAGTATATATATATATACTGCATTACAATTCATGAATTTATGCCATCTGGTAGACATGCGAAGCATTGCAGCCTATTAAATCCTAATCATTATCATTTAACAGATCAGCCGCCCATCAGCCAGGCATGAACCCAGGCTGGGAAGGCAAACACAACGGGGCTTGTCAGAGGTGAGGAGCGGCGCATTCCAGGTATCTGCCAGGTACATACCGGGTATTTGCTCGAATAAAGTGTGTCGGTGCAGTATACAAATACTATCTAGCCGCTCAGCTCAGGCAGGTAGTAATGTGGAACTCAGACCCGACCCGATGTTGCTGGGTGGGAATGGAAACTCGGTGTGCCAAATTGCCTTCTCTGCAAGCCTCCCTCTGGAGCCTGAACAGAGGAGATGGCCACTTACACAATCTTAAACTACAGGCCTCACGATTCACGTGGGACACCTGGTCCAGATGTAAACTTAAATTTAATCTCTCATCCACAAACTCACAACTCACTCCCCTCGTTAATAACCCTAAATTCCCTCCAGGATGCGGATCTAAGCTGTTCGCCCACTTTCACACACGGGGTATAGAGGCGATTGCCGACATACTGAGCCTAGGGAAGCTCCTGACCTACCAAGAACTGAGGAACAAATTTTAAATTACAGAATTGGACACCTTTAAATATCTACAAATTAGAAATTTTGTTAGAGCTACGTGCCCTCATCCAGAATACCCCGCTCTCACTACGTTTGAACATCTATGTGAGGACCAGTCTTACCAGAAGGGACTTATCTCGGACATATACAATATCCTAATGCGCTCAACGTCCCCGACACAGCACGACTATATGCTGCGATGGTCAGCTGATCTAAACGTTAACATAGAAAGAGAGACATGGGAGGAAATCTGGCAGGCAGCCTCAGAAACTTCCCTTTGCACCACAATTAAGGAAAACATCTACAAAATTATGTTTGGCTGGTATCTTACCCCAGCACGATTAAACCAGATCTACCCTCTGGCATCAGACCAATGTTGGAGAGGCTGTGGTAATAGAGGGGACATGGCCCACATCTGGTGGACCTGTCCAGAAATTGTGAAATACTGGGCCAAGGTCCAAATTCTTATAAAAGAGGTCACCGACCTAGAACTTCCTATTGAACCATTGACCTTCCTGTTGGCTGCACCCATGCCGAATATAATTCGGCCCACCAGGAAATGAATATCCTTCATTCTCACTGCGGTGAGATGCTGTATTGCGGCCTCCTGGAGGAAAATGACTACGCCGGCGCTCAACACGATAAAGAAAAGGATTGGGGATGTAATGACTATGGAAAGGCTCACAGCCAACATCAGACAAAAAACCCCGGCCTTTGAGGATATCTGGGAACCCTGGTTCCACTTTACTAGAGCGCCCCGACCATCCCAGGTGAGAGGGAGACCAACTCCCCCTCCATAAGAAAAAACTCACACAAATCTCACCAGAAACACCCTAACAGCCAAGTGGGTCGACAATAACCCTCCCCAGCCCCCTCCCCCTCCCCTCCCTCACACCCCCTCATCTACCCCATCACCCTCCCTCTTACCTTCTCTCTATGAAGGCTCCCCCTCTCTTTCCTGGACAACTTAGGTTGCCTTTCTTTTTCCCCCCTTAAAAAAATATGTTTTGGAAAATATTAGGCTACGATATATGTTAGAAATGTTGTATTTTCTAAAAATGCCTAATAAAAACATTGAAAAAAAAAATAATAAAAAAAAAAAGTGCCTAGATATATACAGTAAACACACTCTTAAGTTCCCTTCTCTAACACTTAGACACACGTGAGTCATATCAGTAGATTCGGGCGATTATGACGGACATAAACAGAATTATGACCGTCTTGCAACTAAATTTGAGTGACAAATGGATATCTGTCCTTGGCACCTCTTACCAATGTAGTGTGTGCTACAATTTGATTTGTCTTCTTACAACGATCACAGATATGTAACTCTTATTATGCACATTAGATGACATTACAGGATATTCTCATTTTTAATAAAATCCTCCAAGTAAACAGTGTGTCGTCTCCTTTCTGTGATGTACAAGGGATGTTTCAGGAATGTTAGTTTCTGTAAGGAATCGGGGGCCAAGTCCCTTGCGGCGTGACCCCTCCTTACCCACTACCAGTACTGCAGCGGCTGCTGCCCCTGCCCCCCGTCGCTTCCCATGCCGTCGCCCAGTGCATACCTTGAACTCTGCCATCGCCATCTTGGATTCTGGCACTGGTGTTACAGACTCTCAGCTGTGCTCCACTACTTCCTGGTCTCTCAGCCAATCACAAGCAGCTCCTCAACACGCCTCTGCCATGCTCCTCGTCCGGATTGGTCACTGTCGCTTTAAATATCCTGCTTTGCCTTCACTTCCTTGCCGAGCGTAGATCCTTTTGGGATGTTACCTGTGTTTCTGCCACAAGCCCTGTTCTCTCGTTACGTATCTCTGTTTTTGTTCCAGTTCGTTGTACTCGTCCAGTTTCCTCCAGGCCTGCTGCTGCTACGCTGAGTTCCTGGTTCTTAGAGACCTGCTTCTTTTGCGGTGTAACACGGGGTTACTAGTGCTGCCTGGCGGTGTGCCCATTGCGGTCAGTCTTCCCTCTCCTAGACCGGCGCCATGGGTCGTGGACGCCACTCGCGCAAACCTCGTTCCCGACCTGCAGCGATTGCGCTGACGCAAAAAGACCAGCTTGATTTCCTGTTGCCGACTCCCTGCTTGGACTACGACTACCCGGATATCTCCTACCCCGACTCTGGCTCATCCAACGACTATGCTGTTATCTCCAGTCCTGAACCCGGCCTGTTTGACTATGAACTGCGCACTCCGGACAAGTCTGCGTGGTCTAAGGTTGGTGATTTCATATCCCAGCCTCAGCCCTGCGATCCGTCCCGGTTTGTGGCGAGCACAATCGTGACAGTTTCCTTTGAAGCTGACAGCCCAGGTGTCTGCCGATCAATTATTGCCTTCTAAACTACGCATATGTCCCTTTTAGTGATAGCCCCCCTGTTGCAGGGTCAATGCAACAACATGTGAGGTTCTGAATTGGCTTGTTTATTTAGCTTAAAAAATGTGGCATTCAAAAATAATACAGCTTCTTCTCTGCAAAACATAAACAAAACTGAAAGATCATTCCTGAGCAGGGATTTCCCCTTTTCCCAACATGGGCTGTTTTAAGTCCAAAGTATCAATATAGCAAACAGTTATTATAGGAAAGACAGCAAGTACATCATTTCATTGTTTCAGTGTGTTTCACTGGGTCAGACAGCCAGGCATGCGTGATCAGCCTGGGTTTTTAAAGCCCCTTAACGAGGCAGTTGGGACCTGACCAATTAACAAAACTTTTTCCTAGCTGAATTTTAACCTGGTCACTGCTGCACTGCAGACCTACACATAGGTCTACCAGGCAGAGGGCTGGTATATTGTATTCACCCTGTTACATTCCTCCCCTGTTAGTGTGTGGCTGGGGCCACGCATGCCTGATGACCGACCAACCACCCCTTCTCTAGAGATGAAATCGGCTTTTGTATTTTCCTTTCAAGGCCTGTGCTGAATCTTAAACGAGAAGGGTTGGAAGGCAATATACCACCTGGTCAACCTAGTATTGGAGTCTTTCATTGAATTTAATCACTTTAATAGAGCATGGTCTATAACCAAGGTAAAATGGACTCCTGCCAGATAAGGCCTCAAGACCTCAATTGCCCACTTTACAGCGAGGCACTCCTTCTCAATCACTGAGTAGTTTTTTTCCCTCAGGAACAATTTCCTACTCAGAAAAAGGATCGGATGTTCTACCCCCTCCAAACTGTTGTGACAGCACTGATCCTAGCCCTATCTCTGATGCATCGGTCTGCATGATAATAGGCCTATTAAAGTCTGGGCTTCTAATGTATGCATTTTTGTATGTATGTATAGCGACATTAATGTACATAGCGCTTCACAGTAGTAATACACGTGACAATCATATAAATAACAAATAAAATTAACAGATCATGGGAATAAGTGCTTCAGACTTAAAAATTAACATTTAGGAGATGGAGTCCCTGATCTGAGGAGCTTACAATCGAATTGGTAAGTAGGAAGCATGTACAGAGACAGTAGGAGGACATTCTGGTAAGTGTGTCTGCAAGGGGCCAAGCTTCATGTATCAGGTGTATAGTATTAGCCACGGATTCTCTCTATCTCGCTTCTCCCCTTCTCCAACTCCATCTACCCCCCGGTTCTGCAGAAACCTGCGCTCTATTCACCTACCTGACTTTGAGTCCACTTTACGCTCCCCCCTCTCCACTCCCAGCTCTGCTGCAGACCCTGACAACCTGTTCAGGAACTAAAACTCTGCCTTATCCTCCTCTCTTGATCTACATGCCCCGCTTTCTCTTTGCCGTCCTCGCCCTTCTAACCCCAGACCCTGGCTAAATTCCCACACGCGCATGCTACATTACTCCACTCGTTCCTCTGAACGCCTCTGGAGGAAATCTCATACTCTCGCAGACTTCCTTCACTACAAATTTATGCTATCCTGTCTCAACTCTGCCCTCTTGCAAGCTAAACAAGCCTACTTTTCTTCACTTATCAACACGCAAAAGTCTAACCCACGCCGACTGTCTTTGACGCTCTACTCAAACCACCCTAAGCTGCCGCTTCTTCCTCCATCTCCGCTCAGAACTTTGCTGACTATTTTAAGGAAAAGGTGGAATCCAGACGTCAGAACATCCCATCTGTTTTTTCCTCCCATACTACACCTCTTCCTTACTCACCTCCTGCCTTTCTTGACTTTTTTTCCACGGTCTCAGAGGAGGATGTATCACTGTTGATCTCCTCTTCTTCCTCTTACACTTGCCCTCTTGACCCCATTCCCTCCCATCTCCTAAAACCTCTTAGTCCTACTATAATCCCTATGATCACACACAGTTTTAACGCCTAACTCTACTCTGGTACTTTTCCCTCCTCCTTCAAACATGCAACAGTTATACCATTACTCAAAAACAGCAAGCTTGATCCTACCTGTCCATCTAACTATCGACCTGTCTCCCTCCTGCCTTTTGCCACTAAACTCCTTGAACATCTTGCATTCTCTCGCTTGCTTCATTTTCTCAACACCTATTCTCTCCTAGACCCTCTACAATCTGGCTTCCGCACTGCTCACTCCACGGAAACAGCCCTCACTAAAATAACTGATGACCTCCATGCTGCCAAAGACAGAGGTCATTATACTCTGCTCATATTACTCAACCTTTCCACAGCATTTGACACCGTGGACCACCCTCTTCTCCTTCACATTCTCCATACTCTTGGTATTCGGAACAAAGCTCTATCCTGGATCTCCTCTTACCACTCCCATCGTACTTTCATTGTCTCTTCTGCTAACACCACCTCCTCCTCTATTGATCTCACTGTGTGGGTACCCAGGGCTCTGTCCTGGCACCTCTTCTCTTTTCTCTGTACACACTCTCTCTAGGTGACCTAATAACATCTCTTGGGTTTAAATATCACCTCTACGCTGACGACACACAAATTTACTTTTCAACACCCGACCTTACACCTGCTGTACAAACCAAAGTTTCTGAATGTCTCTCTGCTATATCATCCTGGATGGCCCTCCGTCGCCTTATACTCAACCTGGCAAAAACAGAACTCCTTATACTTCCTCCCAAATCTGGCCCCACTACCTCCTTCCACATTACTGTTGGAAGTACGATCATTCACCCAGTAGCTCAAGCACACTGCTTAGGGGTCACACTTGACTCCTCTCTCACATTCTCCTCTCACATTCAAAACGTTTCTAAAACCTGTCGCTTTTACCTCCGCAATATAACAAAGATACGCCCGTTCCTCTGTTGCTCGACTGCTAAAACTCTGACTCAGGCCCTCATTCTCTCCCGTCTTGATTACTGTAACCTCCTGCTGTCCGGCCTTCCTGCCTCTCACCTGTCTCCCCTACAATCTATCCTAAACGCTGCTGCCAGAATCACTCTACTCTTTCCTAGATATGTCTCAGCATCTCCCCTCATGAAATCACTCTCCTGGCTTCCGATCAAATCCTGCATATCACACTCAATTCTCCTCCTCACTTTTAAAGCTTTACACTCTTTTGCCCCGCCTTACAGCTCAGCCCTAATTTCTCGTTACACACCATCCGACTCTTGGGTTCTCCTCAAGGATGTCTTCTTTCTACCCCCTTTGTATCTAAAGCTCTCTCCCGCCTTAAACCTTTTTCACTGACTGCCCCGCACCTCTGGAATGCCCTTCCCCTCAATACCCGACTAGCACCCTCTCTATCCACCTATAAGACCCACCTTAAGACACATTTGCTTAAACAAGAATATGAATAGCACTGTGGATAATACTGGACACATGATACATAAAGCTTGGCTCCCTGCAGACGCACTTACCAGAACTCCCTCCTACTGTCTCTGTACGTTCTCCCTACCTACCAATTAGACTGTAAGCTCCTCGGAGCAGGGACTACTCTTCCTTAATGTCTAAAGCACTTATTCCCATGATCTGTTATTTATATTATCTGTTATTTATTTGATTACCACATGTATTACTACTGTGAAGCGCTATGTACATTAATGGCGCTATATAAATAAAGACATACAATACAATACGGAGCTACTCATATGCTTCGTTAAGCAGGTGTGGTTTTAGGTGGGTCTT
Organism: Ascaphus truei; assembly: GCF_040206685.1. Classification (NCBI taxonomy): domain Eukaryota; kingdom Metazoa; phylum Chordata; class Amphibia; order Anura; family Ascaphidae; genus Ascaphus; species Ascaphus truei. The sequence continues at coordinate 419,767,935 of NC_134485.1, read as the reverse complement.
AACGGTAAATATAGAGGGTGCTAGTCGGGTGTGGAGGGGAACGGCATTCCAGAGGTGCGGGGCAGTCAGTGAGAAAGGTATAAGGCGGGAGCTTCTGGGTTTTAAAAACATTTTTCCTTTGCGCGTTTACAGGGAAACACTGCTGTTGTAATACATTTCACAGTAGAAAGAACATTATTCTCGCCACCTTATAGATGGTGGGAGACACACAGGCATTTTTATTAAAATCACAGGGTTACTGCCATTACTGGGTTGCCGAGCTGACAAACTACAATCCCCAATATGGCTCAGGGGCACCCAACTGGGCAAAATACCTTTATTTACTGGCCTGGGTACCCCTTCACCGTCACAACCCCCTCTCCCCCCCCCCCAATGCTTTAGTGATGTCATCATACATGATGTCACAAATGAAATTACTGATGACATCACAAATTACATGATTCCATTACATCAGTTAATTTTGGATACATCCCCAAAGAACCAGACTTCTCCAGGCTAGTTCTTCCCCAGCCCACTCCTCAAACATTAGGCTTTTCTGGACCCTTCTCCTCTCCCCTCCAAACATCACACCTTCGATTCACCTCTCCTCTCGCTCCCCAGAAACATCAAGCCTCTCCAATCCCTTCACTCTCTCACCCCCCCACGCATATGGATTCTCTGGACCCTCTCTTCTCTTACCCCACAAGCATTAGGTTTCCCTGGTGCCTTTCTCCACCCGCCAACTAGAGGCGTGAGGCATGTCCAATCTCTTTGTCTTCCTTACATCAGGCTTTCTCACTACCCCCCTCCGCTTCTGTGAACCCTTTGTTTTCCTTGCCTCCCTGATATCAGCGTTCTGCTGAACTTTTATCCCAACCACATCTCCACAAGCATCAGTCCGCTCTTATACTGTATATGTATATATGTATATCTTTATTTACAGTATATAGCGCCTCACGCTATACCTACAGTAGCGTTTGACAAGAGAGACATTGCAGTACATTTAATTATAGCACAATAACCATAAGTGCAGCAAATAAGATGTAACACCTGTATGCCCACACACCTGGCCAGTCCCCAGTTCTGAGGTTGGTAAGGGTATAACACGCACCCACAGCAGTGAGGGCGTGCCCGGAGTGTGGTAATGTGCATTGCCGGGCCTGGTGAGAAAGGGTTAACGTGATACTGGGTGCCAGAGGTACGGAGATCCAAATCCAAGAGCCGTGGGTCAGGGGCAGGAGTTAGTAGAGTAGTGAGGTCCAAAGCCGAGTCCAGGGGTTGCGAGGTACGCGTAGTCAAACAGAGCCGAGATCAAATCCAAAGGTATCCAACAGGGGCAGGGACAGGAACAAGAGCTGTAACAGAGAACAGAGCTTGGCATAGACAACTGCACACAGTAGTCACAGAGAAACTATGCAGAGCAAGGAAGGAGAGGGCAGACTGGGGTTATAAAGGCGGAGGGCCAATGGTAGCAAGGGGTGGAGCAGAGGCCTGTCTGGGTGATCCCAGGGATAGGTCCAGGTGAGCAGGGAGGGAGTCAGAGTTGTGAGTAATGGCAATCGCCTGCAGCCGATGGGGGGCGGAGCCAGTGGCACGGGAGGACTGGTAAGAGGATCGGGTGCGCGCGCACTTTGTAAGCTTGCCGTGCGCGCGCCGCGGCCGCGTGCGGGAGGATCTGGCGTGCGCCGCGGAGGAGCGGCATGGCATGGGGGCAGGACAGGTAAGGAGCCGAGGGAGCAGGGAACCGGAGCTGACAGCCGCAGTCCATCTTCGCGTAGAGGCTATTAGCACAAAGCCGAGAGAGAACCACTTTGGTGTGACGAATGTGCTCTTCCAGGTTCTTGGAGAAAATGAGGATATCGTCTAAGTATACTATGATGAAAATACCCAGAATGTCCCGGAAGATATCATTCATAAATTCTTAGAAGACGGCAGGGGCATTGCAAAGGCCGAACGGCATCACTAGATATTCATAATGACCCGAACAGGTGTTAAATGCAGTTTTCCATTCGTCACCATCTCGTATTCGGATAAGATTGTAGGCTCCTCTCAGGTCGAGCTTGGAAAATATAGAGGCTCCTTGGAGCCGGTCAAAGAGTTCCAAAATTAGAGGAAGAGGGTACCGGTTTTTAACTGTAATCTTGTTAAGCCCACGAAAGTCGATACAGGGTCTTAAAGAGCCATCCTTCTTTTTCACGAAGAAGAAACCTGCCCCGGCGGGGGAGGTGGAATTCCGAATAAAAAATTTCTTAAGGTTCTCCTGGATGTAGGTCGCCATGGCCTCGGTCTCGGGCACAGACAGGGGGTACGACTTAGACTTGGGGAGTGTGGTTCCAGGAATTAATTCGATGGGGCAGTCGTATGAACAATGAGGAGGTAAAACTTCAGCCTGAGTCTTGTTAAAGACATCCAAAAGGTCATGGTATACCTCCGGCAGGGTAGAGAGAGAAGGAGAAGTGGTGTTGAGGCCAGCGAGCACAGTAACGGGAGGAGTGACCGTCTTCTTCAAGGTAAAGCCCACTGGATCGGTAGTTCCTTTGTCAAATCAAAATGCGGGTTGTGAAGCTGGAGCCACAGCAATCCCAAGATGACCTGGACAGTAGGAGAGTGGAAAACATCGAAGGTGATGACTTCAGTATGACCATCCGTGGTGGTCAGGGTGGGGGGAATATAATGAAGGCTGGTTGAAGCAGTCGGCCGTTGATAGCCTCCAGGCCGATGGGTGACTTCTTCTTGACTAACGGGATTTGGTTGTTGCAGGCATAATCGTGATCCAAAAAGTTACCACCAGACCCGGAGTCGATGAAGGCTTCAATCTCTTCCTTAACATTAGGACCCTAAAGAGTTATGGGAAGAAGGATTCTCTTCGGTAGCTCCTTGGGGGAAGAGGGGCAAGGAGAAATGGTACCCAGTAGAAGCCCCTCTACCTTTACTGGGCGTTCTCGTTTCCCGGTTTCAAGCAACAGTGACGTAGTTGGTGTTCCGGGGAACCGCAGTAGTAGCAGAGACCCTCATCTTGGCGGCGTGTTCTCTCAGCGGTCCGAAGCTGTTGGCTACCGATTTGCATCGGTTCGGGAGCGTCCAATGCAGGAAGAGCCAAGGGAGGAGGCCTAGGAGAAACAGGCAAGGGCGACAGTAAACGGGGGCGCTGGTCCATCCGGATGCTGAGGGCAATGAGATCCTCTTGAGCTGAGGGCCGAACATGAGCCGCGAGGTCATCCTTGAGGGATTCGGACAAGCCCTGCCAGTATGCCGCGGTGAGAGCTTCATCATTCCACTGAGTCTCTGCAGCGATGGTGCGGAACTCCACCGCGTATCTTACAGCCGACCTGTGACCCTGGTAGAGATGAAATAAGGAAGAAGCGGCAGTCTCCCTATGCGCTGGTGTGTCAAAGACCTGCTGGAACTCTCGCCGGAATTTGGGATAGTCTTGGGTTATGTCGGATCTGTGTTTCTAGAGGGGAGAAGCCCAAGCGAGAGCGTCGCCAGTGAGCAGGGCATAGACATAGGCCACTTTAGAACGACCAGTGGGAAACCGAGATGGGGACATTTCGAACTTGACATCACATTGGTTCGAGAATCCCCGGCAAGAAACAGGGTCACCGGCATACCGGTTGGGAGGAGGAATACGTGGCTCCGAGTTGCCCATAGGTACTGGGGCAGGGGGTGATGGTGCAGCTGGAGATTCCCACAGGGAGAGTCTAGAAAGTTTTTGCACCACGGCGGTTACTTGGTCACTTAGAAATTGCCAGTGATCCATAGTGACACCGTAGCCCACCTCAGGGGGGTCTGCATTTGTTGGGCTCTGCATAATATAACGCCTGTATGCCCGCAGACCTGGCCAGTCCCCAGTACTGAGGTGGGTAAGGGTATAACACGCACCCACAGCAGTGAAGGCATGCCCGGAGTGTGGTAAGGTGCGTTGCCGGGCCTGGTGAGAAAGGGTTAACGTGATACTTGCTGAGTCCGGGGTGCCAGAGGTACGGAGATCCAAATCCAAGAGCCGTGGGTCAGGGGAAGGAGATAGTAGTGAGGTCCAAAGCCGAATCCAGGGGTTGCGAGGTGCACGTAGTCAAACAGAGCCGAGATCAAATCCAAAGGTATCCAACAAGGCAGGGACAGGAACAAGAGCTGTAACAGAGAACAGAGCTTGGCATAGACACTGCATACAAGAGTCACAGAGAAACTATACAGAGCAAGGAAGAAGAGGGCAGACTGGGGTTATAAAGGCAGGAGGGCCAATGGTAGCAAGGGGTGGAGTGGAGGCCTGTCTGGGTGATCCCAGGGATAGGTCCAGGTGATCAGGGAGGGAGTCAGAGGTGTGAGTAATGGCAATTGCCTGCAGTCGATGGGGGCGGAGCCAGTGGCACAGGAGGACTGGTAAGAGGATCGGGTGCGCGTGCACTTTGTAAGCTTGCCGTGCGCGCGCCCCGGCCGCGTGCGGGAGGATCTGGCGTGCGCCGCGGAAGAGCGGCATGGCGTGGGGGCAGGACAGGTAAGGAGCCAAGGCAGCGGGGAACCGGAGCTGACAGCCGCACTGGGGTCTGAGGTGACGGGGACCCACTGAGAGGCACATGTCCCCCGATCCCTTACATAAGAGCAGACAAAAGGAAAGGAAATTCCTGCCTCGGAGAGCTTACAATTCAGATCCCTTTCTCTACTCACCCTCCGCCTCCCAAAAGTATCAGGCTTCTCAATACCCTCCTCCCTCACCCACACTGCTCTCCATGCTTGGTTGTTATGATACTGTAGCTTTGGAGGAATTAGCAGTTAATAATGCTGGTCGGAGTGGAAATTGTCCACTGTGCTATAGTAGTAGTCTTTAGTGTGTTACATCAATCCTCACATGTTGAAGGGAAGATAATAGTGTGCTACTAAAGTGATGATCTAAGGGAAATAATATAAAGATATAAATCAAAAATGAATACAAAGTGTAAGGGATAACTATTTTCCAAAAGTGTCTAAATAATACAGTGAAATATCAAATAAACAAATGTAATCAGCTAATTAAATGTAATGTAAATGTAACTGCCCTGATGAAGTGATTGATATCACGAAACGCGTAGGGTTGGCAGTGTTTCCTGAAGTTTGGCTGGTAGCCCATATTCTTGAGATGAAGTCCTGGTCCCTCCGGTTATCAAAAAAATTGCTGCGGAGATTGCACAGTGGGTGACGTCACAGCAACTGTACCGACAGTGTACACAGCACACAAGGATCCGGACTACGCAGGCCTTGATAGGACCCCTGAGTGGGCGCCACTCTTCCCCTTAAAAGTGTGAAGGGTTTTAGTTAGGACACCATGTAAGTGAAAAGCCATGTGTTTTTATATACATTTTTATTAAAACTGTACTTCTCTATGGGTGTTTGTGCGCTTTCTCTTTTGTTCTATCCTTACATATGTAGCCATGGCTAGTTTGGACTACTATTCTGCCTCCCCTCCTGTGCAGTAATACCTGGTAAGGGCTGGTTTGCCAGGAGTAATCATGGGTTTTCCCCACACAGTGCAGTGCAGTGAGTCAGAGAAGGTAGGCACTCAGGCCCTGTGTTCAATAAGAGGCACAGGGGTGGGTCTTACTGGATCTGTACTTAGTGGACTGACTTCCTGAATTTAGTCAGCCTGCCTCTACCGTGAGAGAGGCAAGGTTTACCCTATCCAGGCTGTCAGGGATCTGACAAGCTTGAGGCCCTCCCGCAGGGGAGTGGTAGGGAAACCAATTCCTCTTACCCTACCAAGGGGTAAGAGAAGAGCTCAGACAGCTTCTAGGATCCTGAACAGGAGTGGTGTTGTCACGGTAGACCAGTACTTATGAACATATTTATATTTTGGGATTCTGGATTGAGCACAAGAAGGCGGGCAAAATAAATTGTGATTTATTTATTTTCAAACAAACGCACAAATCTTCACAATTACACTTAATGACCACTTACTGGGGTGGGGAAACTAAATAAAATGTCCACAGAATGAATAACTGGATGGCAAAGTCTCTGGGCACCCCTGCACGCATGCAAAGGGGTGCGCGATTTTGATCCAGTTGAGCCAGGTTGCTGGTGGATATTCGCCTGAGGGTGTCCACCGATGGAATCTCCAATACCACTCAATACCAGTACATACAATGGCTGCAGGACAACCTCCAGAGAGCATATAGCTTGGCGGATGAAGCCACTGCTAAGCTAAACAAGAACAAGTGGAGGTATGATTGCAAGGTACTATTTTGGGAGCTTCAGCCTGGAGACAAGGTTCTTCTACGGAACCTGGGAATACTGGGGAAGCACAAGTTAGCTGGCCGTTGGAGAGACGTTCCCTTTGAAGTGGAATCTCAGATGCCTGGGCTCCCTGTTTACCGCATCAAGAATTCGGAAGGCAGGGTAAAGGTCTGGCATCGCAATCACCTGTTACCCATTCCTCAAGTGTGAAGCTGACCTTTCAAAGGCAAGACAAGTAGAAGATTCAAACGTTATACTGGATCAGTTATCTGAGGAAAGTGAGGATCCCTTAGAAGGGACATCTTCAAACTCCAACGAAGGATAAGGCCATGGTCCTGTTACTAAGGAACCATACCCAGTTGAAGCAGTCAGGCGGTCTCTTGAACCAAAGAGTTCTATCTACACCCCAAAGGGTGTTAATGAAATTCACTCTATGAGAGGGCAAGGGCCTCAAGCCGATGGTAGCCTCTCTGACAACGAAGAATTAGAAGAGATTGAAGAAGTTTGTCGGAGTCAAAGACTGAGATGCCCTCCAATGAGGGTGGCTTACGATTCATTAGGCGCACCCCACTATGAACCTCAGCAGTCATCTCGGTGTAAGTTTGCCTCCATTATTGTTATTCTGACTTAAGTTTTGAATGCCATTTAAGTATATACATATTATGTTTTCATTATATAAACGTGTGTGTTTAGTTCTCAGCGGGGAGGTTGAATTCTCCACCAGGCGAAGGATGTAGTGGGTTCACCCTTCTGTACCTTGGATGTGGGGGAGATGCTCCACTTCTCCGCTGAGATATGCGATAGTGGCAGTGGCCATATTGGAATTGACACGCATGCGCAGAATCGTCAGCCATCTTGGATGTGACACCGCAATACAATTCAATGGGAAATAGAGATCGTGGGGGCTATATTGGACGGGGCACTTCCAGAAAAGACAGGAAGGAAGCAGGGAGGAATCCAGGATATCCTACGCGGGGATCTAGGATGACCTTCAGTCCTGACGGAGCCGGGAAGGAAGTGTCCAGGGAGCAGTCAGCTTCCTGGACTAGCCCAGACCTTTCCCCTTAGGCCCCAGATAGCCCCTGTCACTCTAGTGGAGTATTGCAGGGCCTGCCATACTATAGGGATCATCCCTTACTTTATTATAATATGCTATAAATCATGATACATCATACTAGTGATTCAAGCTACCCGCTTACTGTGATTCTTGAGTGCTGGAACCCCACACACGTTTAATAAGTACACTATATACGTACAAAATTACTTGGATTGGTGAAGGTTTGTGATAAAAAACAAATCTCTGATACCACTAAGAACCTGTAGAAAGACTCAAGAGAGCTACAGTACATAGTTAAGGTTATTATATCAGAGCAGTCATGTATAACACATTGTGAAATGCTACGTATACTCCGTAAGGAAATACCTGCTGGTAAAAACACGGTGTGTCATCTGGGAGATCTGGTAATGCTGTGACCGGAGAAATCTCACTACATGTGTAACCCTTCGCCTGCTGGAGGGATAGGCAAAGTATTGCAGGACAGGGTGATGCAAGTCTGTATGGCAGCCAAAGAGTAAATGATGCTGAATACAATAGGGAGTTAGGAGGAGATAAATACCTTAGGATGACAGTTTCTATAAGAATCTTATCTACAGCCGCTGGACTGCTAATATCTACCTGTACAGTATGCTGGGACCGCAATGCTAACGGAACAGGAGCACTGCTAATATCTACCTGTACAGTATGCTGGGGCTGCAATGCTAACAGAACAGGTGCACTGCTAATATCTACCTGTACAGTATGCTGGGACTGCAGTGCTAACGGAACAGGTGCACTGCTAATATCTACCTGTACAGTATGCTGGGACTGCAATGCTAACGGAACAGGTGCACTTCTAATATCTACCTGTACAGTATGCTGGGGCTGCAATGCTAACAGAACAGGAGCACTGCTAATATCTACCTGTACAGTATGCTGGGACTGCAATGCTAACGGAACAGGTGCACTTCTAATATCTACCTGTACAGTATGCTGGGGCTGCAATGCTAACAGAACAGGAGCACTGCTAATATCTACCTGTACAGTATGCTGGGACTGCAATGCTAACGGAACAGGTGCACTTCTAATATCTACCTGTGCAGTATGCTGGGACTGCAATGCTAAGGGAACAGTTGCACTGTGAGTATAACTTTTATTTCACCTAAAATAAGAGTCTGAGGATTTTAAATTAAATCCCATAACTAAATTCACGTGTTTTGGTACTTGTAGTCAGAGGAAAATCAAACCCTGTGTAATTCTTTTGAATAAAAAAAGTTGATACGTTAATTTAGCTAATTATGTGTGTTTGATCAAATATAGGATTCTCTTTCTTTGTACCCAATAACTGGGAAAGACTGGTGGCCAAATAAAACAATAAGCAACATCAGATTTCCACAACCCCCCCACCCCCCACCAATTTTCTCTTTATGCTTATACAATCCAGTTGATTTAAATGTAATTCTCCTTAAAACATTTTGGGACAGATTTTGCACAAGACACAATCTCTTGTCTGCAAAACTGGGGCAAAAATACTTCAAGGAAAATCATTCCATTGAAACCAATGGTATTTTCTTCTTAGATAAATCTGGTATGCTGTTTTTTGCCCCAGTTTTACAGCCTTTGATACAGATATGTGTTGTTTTTTTTGTTTTGTTTTGTTTTTTTAAGTTGGCTCAGTTTATAAAAAAAGAAATCCAACACATGTACAATAACTTTTGAGGTGTTTTCACTCTAATTCGAACATTCAGACGAAGTTCAACTGAAACTTTGAATTGTCTTCAAACTTCGGATTTTGAACCTGCAAAATTGCCCAACCTTACACATCACCAATGCACAATACAGCACCATAGTTATCAATGAAAAGGAATTCAGTGAGAAGGGAATTGAAGTTCTCCCTTGGAAAAATTGAATTCAATTCTTTTTTAACTCGTTTTGCAGCTGGGAGACTTTTGTAAATGCTCCCCATGCAATTATAAGGTATATCCATAAATATTACAGCCTTTTCATAGATAAACATCTCTTCACTATTGTGTTACAAGAATAGTCCCAATATTATAGAGTCCTCTCAAATGAAGTATAGTAAGAAAATAATGTCCCTTTCAATAGCTCTATAAGTTTGTATTGAGCTCTTTTGGTGATGTCAGTTTAATACTCTTCTCTAGCTTTGCCCTTTCTCAGGCTCAGTCAGTGATTATTATTTTCTGCTTTTTTTATGTGGCCCCACTATCGGTATTTAGTTGTTCCCTGATACATCTGCTGGTTCCTCTTACATAGAGGCTCCTACTAGTATGGATCCAATTCCAAAGATAGTTTAACTTTATTATTGGCCGTTACTCACGCTGTTTATATAGTGCAGCCAATTGGTATCTCCTAAATTATTTTTTGTTTTTCCGACAGTCCAGGAACATGGACAGGATAAAATATATACATCTCCACCGCTTCTACAATTAATGAATGATTTTCAATTGTTCCATCAGCTTTGTCAAAACTTTTGTTGTCCTTCACATGCTTGATATCTGGCATATTTGAACCGTCCTTGCACATTATTCCCACGTATTGACCTTATTACTAGTCCTTGAATGTTCCTCTTAATAACTCCTGACTAGATGGTCCTTGATAGTGGAACTAGCAGTTGACTCACGGAAAAATCAAATACAGATAGTGGAGCCCCATTAAAAAGAGCTGCTAATAACCATGACTGGCAGAGGTTAAGAAGGAGGAAACCAAGAGAAAAGTTTAAAACTGACATCAAAAGAGCTCAATGCAAACTTACAGAGCCCTTGAAAGGGACATTTCCTCACTTATACGTCATTTCAAAGGTCTCAAATATAAAATAAGGACTATTCTTGTAATACAATAATGAGTAATTGTTTAGATGGTTATCTATGAAAGGACCATTATTATATTTACATGGGTGTTTTTTTATAATCACATTTGATAAATGAGGGGATATGACTGGTATGAGTGTTACTATATGTTTTGGGTATGTTTTGATTTTGCTATATTTCAGGGGGCACACAGTGGGGGGTAGTTGCAGAGGCCCCGCACCCTTCCCCGAAGCATTTCAATTGCTGGGGGATCGCGAGGCCTCTGTAACTCTGTTACCGGGATTCAGGAAAGTTGCTGAGACACGTTGCCACTGTGTCATATGACATTACTTGCCCATCGCCTTGGCAACGTCATTTGACCCCTGCAAACAAGGTAAGGGGGGGCGCGAAAGCGAATGGGATTTGGCAGGGGGGCGCAGCTCCAAAAGTTTGCGCTCCCCTGCTATATTTAATAGATTAAATGAACGGCTGCATATATATTTTTAAACAATGAATGTAGCGTGTATCAGTAGGGGGATGACTTGTGAGTGCATTGCCACTGTCTTTTGTTTTTTTTTAGCTGCATCAAACTTTTATGGGTAAGCCATGTTTTGGGGAGAATTATGGATTTATGGATTTAGGCTTAGGCTGCGCTTATGGTGCCAGCGACGGTGGCAAAACAAATGCATTGTCACCGTCATGGACGCTTTTAGGGTGTAGTAGTATTGGATTGGGTGTGGGCCGGGGGGGGGGGGGGGAAGGTTGTAGTTGATAGAGTAACATACTGCAGGGGTACGCAAAGTTTCTGCGCAGCGCCCCCTTGCCTGCTAGCCCCAGCACTCATGCCCCCACATGTTGGTGAACCGGCGCCAAATGCCGCCGCGGGTCATGTGACATCACGTGACCCCCAGATTCAATTGACACCATGGTGACGCGTCCAGAAGCCGGCTGAATCTCGGTAAGTTGAGGTTGCAGGGGCCCAGTGTGATCCCCCGATATTTAATTTAAATTACTCAGGGAAGAGCGCGGGGCCTCTGCAACAACCACGCCCCCCCCCCCCCCAAATAAAAATATTCCGTGCCCCCCACTTTGCGCACCGCTGACATTCGCTACACATGAGGAAATAGTAGACAAACAGAATAGACTTAAGTAGCAAAATCATTATCAGAAAGGTAGATACACAATATAAGGCTGTGCACCTTACTTTAGAAGAGTTGAAATACAGGATTTCAAAAGCTGCCAGTAGATGGGCCTAGTTGATGTCAAATTATTGAATCAAGAATACCAGGATCAATCCATTCCCAATCTCTTGCCTAACTCTTATAGAGAATGGGACGGAGAGGGAGAGACAGAGAATGGGGATGGGGGGAGATTTAGAATGGGGGAGGGTGAGAGAGACGTAGAGAATGGGGTTGTGGGAGAGAGAGAATGGGGAGGAGAGGGGAGAGAGAACGGGGAGGGTGGAGAGAGAGAACAGGGTGGAGGGGAGAGAGAATGTGTAGGTTGGAGAGAGGATGGGGTGAGAAGTGGGAACGGAGAAATAAATCAATAATACAGCGTAATTGGGGTCACTATAAGACAAACACCATAACAATATTTATTTTTAAGTGCTGTCATTTGTTTTAGAAAGAATTTTTTAAGGTGTCCCAGTTTTAACTTTTTAAAATGTGGTCACCCTACGTATGAGACAGAGTTGAAAATGGGGGGCCTGGATTGAGTTCAATATCCCGTGATAAAGAGAGTAGCAGTATAATTAGAAATATGAGTAATTGTTTGCAGGCAGCAACGTTGTGTCCATAGACAATGCAAAGCTTTTGAGTAGTCCAGGGTGTATTATTACATTGTGTGTGGGACAAGGGGGAGAATGTTGTAGAGCAACACACACATATATATATATATATATACAGTCGTCGACAAATCACCAAAAAATCTACTCGCCGAACAAAAACATTTACTCGCCACCTACTACCACACGTGTGCTGCTTGGGCCAATACGAGCTCACCACGATGTTAAATCCACTCGCCCGGGGCGTGCAAATGTATAGGTTTGTCGAACACTGTATAAATATACACATATATACATATATATATGTATATATATATATAGTGTTACCAGCACTGGCATCTAGGTGCTGGAAAGAGTTAATCCTCCCTGGAGTTGTCAAGAACACCTGAAATCTAATTAATCAGCCTGGGCTGATCTCTTCAAAAACAAGGAAGTATTTGGTCACAGGCTGAGCCTGACCCAGAAAGCCAGAGAGGCAGTGAGAGAGACTGACTGGTTTTCCCTCAGAGAAGTAGGGAGGCAGAAGGGGCTCCCCAGCTACCAGGGGATGGTTAAAGAAGTTGGCAGATTGTGAGAGAAGCTGCTGAGAGCCGTGCTGAAGCAGTGTAAAGAAGCTGAGAGAGAGTGAGAGACACTGCTGAAAGAGCCATGCTGAAGCAGGGACATCGCCAGATGGACTAAGATAAGTAAAACCCTTTCTATTGCTACAATATGACAAAAGACTATGCTGTTTCTTTATTGCCTATGCCAAGGCATGTTTTGGGGTGTGAACTGGCTTAGCTAGCTGCCCAGTAGACAGGGCTGAAGAAGTAAGTTAGATCCCTGACCAGGATAGGTTTTTATTTATGCTTTTTAGTTTTGTTGTCTTAAAGGTACGGTGGACCTGCGAATATGTTACTTAAACCCCTATAAATAAACCCCACTTAAATAGAAGTACTGTGTTTCCGGCCTTATTTGGGATTTAAAGGGACCTCAGTAATGTGGTTGTCATATATACTGTATATACTAGCTGATATACCCGGCGCTGCCCGGGATTTAATGTTCTAGCTCCCCCTCTCTCTCTCCCTTCCACTGTCTCCCCCACACACACACACACGCAATGTCACACACACACACACACACACACACACACACACACACACACACACACACACACACACACACACACACACACACACACACACACAGTATCACACACACAGACACAGTGTCACACACACACACACACACACACACACACACACACACACAGTGACACACACACACACACACAGTGACACACACACAGTGACACACACACACAGTGTCATACACACACTCACACTCTCCCACACACACACACAAAGTGGAAAGGAGGAGGGGGGTAGGGAGAGTGGAACGTCCGGCGATCCGAACAGGTGGCTCCCCACCTCCCGCCAGCTGTGACTGCACGCACACACACACACACGTCGACAAATCACCCAAACAAACAAAATCGACTCGCCACCTAGTCCCGCCCCGCTTTCAAAGATAAAGAAATTGAATAAATTCCTAGTAAGAACAACATTCGTTTTTGACAAAAGTTTATTTATTGTATTACATTATACTACAATTAGTCCTGGTTACGCGTGTGTGTATACATGTGTGTATACATGTCAGATTTACAAAAAAAAGCCTGATGTGCATGACTAGTTTCCTGCACCCCTTAACCAGTGCCTGGATGCACCCGCTTCACAATATCTGAAGCAGCAATCCCACCTGGGATCTTACCTGATCCGCAGTCCCTCAATGTCCAGGTACCTCATTCCTGCAATGTTATATGTTGGAGGGGAGGCGTTCCCTACCTGTCTTCTGGGTTAGGGGGGATTCCGATGTCTCCCATCTGAAGCTTGAGAGTCAAATCTGGAAAAAAGCAGTATAGGTTATTTTGGTCTAGTACTGTATAGGACATTTAAGATATACAGGGTAAATAAGATATCCAGATACCGAGACAGAGAGGGGAGACAGAGAGGGGAGACAGAGAGGGGAGACAGAGAAGGGAGACAGAGAGGGGAGACAGAGAGGGGAGACAGAGAAGGGAGACGTAGAGGGGAGACAGAGAGGGGAGACAGAGAGGGGAGAGAGAGCAAGAGAGAGGAGAGAGAAAGAGAGAGGAGAGAGGAGGAGAGAGGAGGAGAGAGGGGAGAGGACAGAGAGAAAGAGAGAGGGGGAAGGAGAAAGAGGAAGAGAGAGGGGAGAGGAGAGAGAGCAAGAGAGAGGGGAGAGGAGAGAGAGGGTAGAGGAGAGAGCAACAGAGAGGGGAGAGGAGAGAGAGAAAGGGAGGGGAGAGAGGGGAGAGGAGAGAGAGAAAGGGAGAGGGGGTAGGAGAGAGAGGAAGAGAGAGGGGAGAGGACAGAGAGCAAGAGAGAGGGGAGAGGAGAGAGAGGAAGAGAGAGGGGAGAGGACAGAGAGAGAAAGAGAGAGGGGAGAAGAGAGAGAGAAGGAGAGCGAGAAAGAGTGTGGGGAGAGGAGAGAGAGAAAGAGGGGGGAGAGAGACGAGAGAGGGGAGACGGGGAAGAGAGGGGAGACGGGGGAGAGAGGGGAGACATCGGGAGAGAGGGGAGACGGGGGAGAGAGACGAGAGAGGGGGAGACCAGAGAGGGGGGAGACCAGAGAGAGGGGAGACCAGGGAGGGGGTAGACCAGAGAGGGGGGAGACCAGAGAGAGGGGAGATAGGGGAGACCAGAGAGGGGGGGGGACTGACTGGGGGGGGGTGAATGACTGGGGGGGGGGGGGGGTGACTGACTGACTGGGGGGTTGACTGACTGACGGGGGGTGACAGACTGACTGACTGGAGGGGTGACTGGCTGACTGGGGGGTGACTGACTGACTGGGGGAGTGGCTGACTGACTGGGGGTGACTGACTGACTGGGGGGTGACTGACTGGGGGGTGGGGGTGACTGACTTACTGGAGGGTGAGTGACTGACTGACGGGGGGGGGGTGACTGGGGACTGGGCTACTGGTTGGTGAGGGGTTGACTAATTGGGGGGGTACCTGTGGTGTCACATGCACACACAGACACACACACACCCATACACACACACTCCCATACACACGCAAACTCCCATACACACACACTCCCATACACACACACACACACACACACACACACACACACACACACACACAACACACACACACACACACACACACACACACACACACACACACACACACACACACACACACACACACTGCCATACACATTCTCCCATACACACACACACACACACACATTATCCCATTTATACACACACACACACACACACATTCTCCCATATACACACACACACACACACATTCTTCCACATATATATACACACACACACACACATTCTCCCATATATACACACACACACTCTCTCTCTCTACACACACACGTGGGGGGGAGAGGAAAGGCTGCGACCAGCACCACCACGCTCCCCTCATCCCGCGTGCCCATCTCCCGCCCCGGGACCGGGGGAAACCAGGGACCTGGGGGGACATCCCTGCTCCCATCTCCTGCCCCGCGGTCTGACACAGGGACAAGGGGAGGACATCCCATCTTTCGCCCCGCGGTCTGACACGGGGACAGGGGGGGACATCCCATCTCCTGCCCCGCGGTCAGACACAGGGACAGGGACAGGTGGGGACATCCCATCCCCACCCCACGGTCTTACATGGGGACCGGGGGTAAGTGGGGACCTGAGGGGACTTCCCCGCTCCCATTTCCCGCCCCGCGGGCTGACACGGTGACCGGGGGAAAGCGGGGACTTGAGGGGACATCCCCGCCCCACTGGCTGACGCAGGGACCGGGGGGAAGCGGGGACCTGAGGGGACATCCCAGCTCCCATCTCATGCCCCGCGGGCTGACACAGGGACTGGGGGGAAATGGGGACCTGAGGGGATATCCCCGCTCCCATCTCCCGCCCCGCGGGCTGACACGGGGACAGGGACAGGTGGGGACATCCCATCCCTACCCCGCGGTCTGACATGGGGACCGGGGGTAAGTGGGGACCTGAGGGGACTTCCCCGCTCCCATCTCCCGCCCCGCGGGCTGACACGCTGACCGGGGGAAAGAGGGGACTTGAGGGGACATCCCCACCCCACTGGCTGACGCAGGGACCGGGGGGAAGCGGGGACCTGAGGGGACATCCCAGCTCCCAACAAATGCCCCGCGGGCTGACACAGGGACTGGGGGGAAATGGGGACCTGAGGGGATATCCCCGCTCTCATCTCCCGCCCCGCGGGCTGACACGGGGACCGGGGGAAAGCGGGGACTTGAGGGGACATCCAAGCTCCCATCTCATGCCCCGCGGGCTGACACGGGGACCGGGGGGAAGCGGGGACCTGAGGGGACAGCCCCGCACCCATCGCGGTCAGACACGGGGACAGGGGGGGACATCCCATCTCCCGCCCCACGGTCTGACACGGGGACATCCCATCTCCAGCCCCGCGGTCTGACACGGGGACAGGGGGGGACAACCCATCTCCCGCCCCACGGTCTGACACAGGGACAGGGGGGGACATCCCATCTCCCGCCCCGCGGTCGGACACGGGGACCGGGGGTAAGCGGGGACCTGAGGGGACTTCCCCGCTCCCATCTCCCGCACCGCGGGCTGACACGGGGACCGGGGGGTGGGGGGACACGGGGACCGGGGGGGAAGCGGGGACCTGGGAAGACACAGCACCGGGATGGCTGGGGCTCGACCCACCGCAGCCACCCGGCCCGGGATAGTTACCTCGGCTCTGCAGGGGGTGGGGTGCGGTGGTGTGTGCATGTGTCCCCCTTTCCACGGTACCTGGTCCAGTCCCTGTTGCCACTGCCTCCACCTCATATCCTCCACCTCATGTTGGCATCAGGCGCACTCCCCCCTCAGGCCCTGCAACACTCCTGGTGGCTCCTGTCTGATGGTGCTCCTCCCACGCTTCTGTAGGATGAGGCTAAGGGTGGGGGGAGGGGGATGACACTGCTCATGTGGCGCGCTGCTTTTGCTGCGCGGCCATTTTAAGTGCAGTTGGAGGAGGAGAATGCCAAACTGCCGCCCCTCCGAAACAACTCGTCAGGGGGTAAAATGCAGTCGCCCCGGGCGTCCAGGGGACCGTATTTGTCGAAGACTGTTATATATATACTATTACATTGGGTGTGGGACAGGGGGGAGAATGTTGTAGTGTAACATATATATATATATATATATATATATATATATATAGCAGGGTCTCTCCCCTGGTTTCCCCATTTACCTCCGCTACAGGATTTGTGGAGCAGCGACTGCATTGCCGGAGGTTCCCGGCGGCTCCCTGTGCAGGGCGCTGCCATGGTGAAGTTGCGCACTCATACGCAGTGAGATCGCGCATGCGCAAGAGGCGACCCTTAGAGAAACAGGGCTCCGATGGGACTACAAGCCCCATAAGGAATAGGGGCAAGTATGCAGGTGCCCCAGATAAGCCAAAGGGGCTCTCAGATTCCCTGCTCCACAGATATAGATACAATTTGCGTGCTTGGACCTCGTCAGTCGGAGATGGGACATCAGAGGGGTAGGGTGTGTATGTGCAAGGTGTCAGTGGCCCCTGCACTGAGCCAGAGACCCCAGTTAAGCCCAAGCTAGGCCCCGCCTGCCACATAGGTTGTGGTTGCGATAGGGACTTGCCCCTTAGACAGGGACATTGCCCCGCTTTGCACCGTCAGTTCAGGTATACAGCCAGGATGCGGCTGTGGACTGGCGCTTGGGGTCTGGCACCAGACCAACCTTTAGGAGAGAGAGACTGTTACGGTGGGACACTCCTTCCGGACACTACCCAACTCTGAGGCGGACACACGGGTGGGAATTGCTACTTGTGGACACCAGGGTGCAACAACTCCCATCCAGGAAAAAACCGGGGCACAGCATCAATTGTGGGATAAGTCATTCAAAAGGGTTTATTCATATTAATAACATGGACAAAAACAAAGTACTAATACAGTCACTCTAACGCGTTTCACACGCAGGGTGCTTTATCAAAGAGTAACAGGTGACTTCTGAATAATGTTTTTATAGCACCTCCCTGAAGTCTCCTTCAGACTTCTTCCAATCACACAAATAATTGTGATCTCTTCATTTACATACTACCACCTGGAAGAGATCACAATTATTTGTGTGATTGGACGAAGTCTGAAGGAGGCTTCAGGGAGGTGCTATAAGAAAGTTATACAGAAGGCACCTGTTACTCTTTGATAAAGCACCCTGCGTGTGAAACGCGTTAGAGTGACTGTATCAGTACTTTGTTTTTGTC
This sequence comes from Ascaphus truei, assembly GCF_040206685.1. Lineage (NCBI taxonomy): Eukaryota > Metazoa > Chordata > Amphibia > Anura > Ascaphidae > Ascaphus > Ascaphus truei. The sequence continues at coordinate 419,749,852 of NC_134485.1, read as the reverse complement.
CATGTTTTTAATATGAATAAACCTTTTGAATTACTTATCCAACGATTGATGCTGTGCCCCGGTTTTTCCTGGATGGGAGTTGTTGCATGCTGGTTTCCACACACCAGGCAGCACGAAGAACAGAAGATCATCTACATGCTGTTTGTGAATGCAGGCTGCCATACTAGCGCATTATTATCTACCCGGCAAGAGGTGACGTCAGGCTATCAGTAAGGAGAGGCTGGGAATCCCATCAAGACTCTCTGCAGGCGGAGATGCTGAACTGCAGAGACCGCTAACAATGGAGTGATACACGGCGTGGGGGGTACTGAGACCCTGCATTCGACATCATTTGTGCAACAAGTGACAAGCCATTCGAAGTTTGCATCCAGTCAGGACACGCGGAGCGGTTGATCAACGGACCCACAGGATCCAAAACAGCATGACTTTCTCTACTGACCAGCCTAATCACCAAGCCGTGAGTAACTGACTCTCATTGAGAGCGAAATTTATACCATATACAACAGAACTGTTCCTCTGTTCTTCAAGAGACTGGTGATTACTTTATAGCACCAGAATTTTGAGCGATTTTGCTCTGGTTTTATTCATGGACACCAGGGTGGTTGGGTGCCCAAGGGCCCCTCAGGACTTTGGGGGACTATCTATCTACCCAGGTGTGGACATGATGTGGGAAGGTGCTGAGGGTACGGTCGAGCGTGGCCTAGTTGGTAGAATTGTACATTGTGTTTGTTCTATTGCATACAGCAAAACTGTTACTCTTAGCAGTGTGTGTTTTATTTCATGAGGTCCTGTAACGGGGTTATCCCACATAGTAGGATCCCGTACAGGTGGAGGCAATGTCACCAGACGAATCAGACACATCCCAGGCTCCAAGCAGTGGAGGCTCAGCCCTCCTGTGAGCCACAGGTAACGCACCATAACACACAGTAGCCGCCATATCTCCCAGGGGGTGGGGAAAATTGTGCTACAATTGGAGGCGCTGCTGAGAGCTCAGACCTGGGGTGCCCTATTCAGTCCAAATTAAGTCAATCTAATTCTCCACCATGCTGGTGCCCTCAAGACAGGAGGTCCATGCCTGGGCCTTTAAGGTCAAAGAACCACCCAGCCACGGTTGCAGTGGGGAATGTCCCCGCTCTCATGTTCCAAACAGGGATCAGGGACCACCTAAAATGACTTTCTCGGTCTAAGCAAAGCATGGATTAGAAGGCGCGAATTTCATACCACATATCAGTAGAGCACGATATTACTAACGTCGGGTCAAGAAATATGCCAGGGAGATGCTCCACAGGCTCTCCATACACCAGAGGCCCCGCCCGAAGGCTACCCGCTCATATATCCTTAGTTAGTAGAGATCTGGAAAATGTTCATCTCATGACTCTCCTCAGAGGCCCCCTCTCAAGCCGCAACGTCCCCCATCTCCTCGGGGGATGGCCGACTCCTGCACCAATCTCCAGTACCCCCAACAGGGTAGACGTACCTGTACCCCGTGTAACCTTCACCCCAAGTGCCGCACTTGGGGCCCTCAGCTGGGCCGGGAGTCCCCCACAGTCACCCATCCCTAGTCCAAGGGCTGGAAATGATGGTCGCTTATCAAGTGGCGGCTCCGCACTGGGATTGACCTTACCGCAACTACTGTAGGCCCTTAATATGTCTTCACAGTCGCAGAATTACAGAAATCTCAAGGCCTTCTCCGGGATAGTACCCATGCCTTTAGGAGAAGAAGAGTTTGAGGCTTGGAGGGAACACGCTCTCCGCGTTCTAGATGAGTTTTCTTGCTCAGAGGCCGTCTAGAGACAGAGGCTGGCCGAATGCCTCCTATCCCCGGCCTCGCAACTTGCACGGATACACTGAGACACAGATGGTGACGTTACCGCTCACGAGTTAGTGGAACTCTTAACCCAATCTTATACCAGCAAAGGCGACGAGGATGGGCTCCTGGCTCAGATTAAGGTTTTCCGCCAAAAGGAGGGAGAAGCATTATCTGCATTTCCACGCAGGCTCCAACTGTCCCTTTGGACACTGATCTCTAAGAAAATAATTTTGGCCGCAGTGGTGGATCAGTACCGGTTCAAACAACGGCTGATGGGATCACTACCATCACACCCAGTAGCCCTTTTGATGTGAGGCGCTCCAGCCAGTGTAGCGGAAACTAACTGGGGCCTATGGGAACGTGTATGGCCTAGTCCAGAGGCTACCTCTCCCTACGCCTGCTCCGTCTGGACTGACACGCCATCTCCAGTCAGCGGAGGATATCCTGAATGACAGTTTCTCCTCCTCTTGCAGCGCCAACCTCAAGATGGCCGCTGCTTTACATGTAGTCCATATGTATGTGACTGCACCAACCACAACATGGCCGACACAGCTCACTAAACCCTTCCACACGACGGGAGCACTGCCAAGGAGGAAGCAAGGGAGGGTACCCTGCTACTGTACATATCTTTGTAAGGATTTTGCTCGATCCATGCCGTGTTTTACTGCCAGTTCAGGATTTCCAGACTGCCTGCCCTTTCTGCTCAAACCTTCCATTTTGTGTACTGGCAGCCTGCTATATAAGGCTGCTGTTCCTGGTGGGAGACGCCGAGCAAAATTCTGTTTGCTGCAGCTCCGTTTGATCTTCGCTGTCACGCATTACCCTTTTGCCTATTTGGAATCCCTGTTGCTGACCCTGACCGTGACCCCAACCTCGCTGCCTTCCACCTGCCCTGACCATTTGCCTGTCGCCTGGACTCTGAACCACTGACGCCAGCCCTGACTGTCTGCCTACCGACTACGTATACTCCTTTAGGACTCTGTCGCTGGGCTCTGGTCGGTTATTCTGCATTCCTACCTCAGCCCTGCGGGTCCACTTCCTGATTTGAGACGAGAACCGTCACAGTTTGCCTTTATTTATATTGCACCATTAATGTAAATAGCGCTTCACTGCAGTAATACATGTTACATAAAAATATAAATAACAAATAATACAAATAACACATAATGGGAATAAGCGCTTCAAACATACTGTAAAATTAACATTAGAAAAAGGAGTCCCTGTTCCGAAGAGCTTACAATCCAATTGGTAACTGGAAGAATGTACAGAGACAGTAGGAAGGTGTTCTGGTAAGTGCGTCTGCAAGGGGCCAAGGTCGATGTATGAAGTATATAGTACCAGCCACGGACCTTCCCAAATGCTTCGTTAAGGAGGTGAGATTTAAGATATTGGTTATTGAGGGAATGGGCATTCCAGATGTTTGTGGCAGTCAGTGAGAAAGGTTTAAGGCGGGAGAGGGCATTAGATACAAAGGGGGTAGAGAGAAGACATCCTTGAGCAGAACGAGTCATGATGGTGTATAGGCAGAAATTAGGGCTGAGATATAAGGATAGAAAGAAGAGTGTAATGCTTTAAAATTGAGGAGAATTGAGTGTGTGATACGGGATTTGATAGGCAGGCAGGAGAGGATTTTCAGCAGGGGAGGCGCTGAGACAGATTTAGGAAAGAGTAGAGTGATTTTGGCAGCAGCGTTTAGGATAGATTGTAAGGGAGACAGGTGGGAGGCAAGAAGGCTGGACAGCAGGAAGTTACAGTAGTGGAGACGGGAGAGACTGAGTGCCTGTGTCAGAGTTTTAGCAGTGGAGCAACAGAGGAAAAGGTGTACCTTTGTAATATTACGGAGGAAAAAAGCAACAAGATTTGGTTACATATTGAATATGAGAGGAGAATGTAATAGAGGAGTCAAATATGACGCTAGGCAGCATGCTTGTGATACTGGGTATACTGTATGATAGTGCTTCCAAGAGTAATGCAGAAGGAGGTTGTAGGACAAGGTTTGGGAGGAAATATGACAAGCTCCATTCTTGAGAAGTTAAGTTTGAGTAGGCGGGGGCCCATCGAGGATGATATGGCAGAGAGACATTCAGAAACTGGTCTTTACAGCAAGTGTAAGGTCAGGGGTTGAAAATTAAATGTGTATGCCATCTGCATAGAGGTTATATTTGAACCCAAGAGATGTGGTAAGGTCACCTAAAGAGTGTGCACAGAGAAAAGAGAAGAGGTCCGAGGACAGAGCCCTGGGTACCCCCGCAGAGAGATCGATAGAGGAGTAGGAGGTGTTGGCAAAAGAGTCACTGAAAGTACAATGAGAGAGGTAAGAGGAGATCCAGGATAGAACTTTGTTACGGATACCAAGTGTATGGCGAATGTGAAGGAGAAGAGGGTGATCCACAGTATCAAAGGCTGCAGAGAAGTCGAGTAATATGTGCAGAGTATAATGAACTCTGTCTTTGGAAGCATGGAGGTCATTAGTTATTTAAGTGAGGGCTGTTTCAGTGGAGTGAGCAGTGCGGAAGCCAGATTGTAGAGTGTCTAGGAGAGAATCAGTGGTGAGAAAATGGAACAAGCGAGAGAATACAGGGTGTGCAAGGATTTTAGAGACAAAAGGCAGGAGAGAGACAGTATGATAGGTAGAGAGACAGGTAGGGTCAAGCTTGCTGTTTCTGAGTAATGGTATGACTGCTGCATGTATGAAAGAGGAGGGAAATGTACCAGAGTAGAGGGAGGAGTTGAAAATATGTATGAGCATAGGAATTAGAGTAGGAGCAAGAGGTTTTAGGAGATGAGGTTCTCTCTACTAGCACTGCTCTTCCAAGCCCCGACAACCACGCCTGGGTGGCCTAATCAACCACTCTCAGGCAACTACACCCATCACTTACCCCCCGCCCTCACCCCCCCCCCAAAAAAAACTACCCATCCCCCAACTTGACTAATTGGCAATAACCCTATTAGCCAAATGTGGGTAATAGAGCTTTTGCGATAATTTTGTTTTAAATAAAAACATTTGAAAGGAAATACATTTTTTAAATCACATAATAAACAAAGTAGTTGCCCCGGGATGGGTGCATAGGCCACCCAGGGGGGTGGGGATGGGAGTGGTTAACCTCTTGATTATCTTTGTGCTTAGTAAAGCATTGTGCTTTATTAGCCACTGAGGTTTCTATCTCATTGTTTTGAATATCGCATACACAGAGCAAACCCTGCTCCGATGCACCCATTGAAAACTCCAAAGGTGGAGCAAATAATCAATCAGGGTTTGGAAAGGCGATTTCGAAGAGCCAAGTCTTGAGCCATTTAGATATGGGACCCCTGCTGTGTTAATCTGTTGGGCCATTAGTCTGCTGTGGCAAAGTTTGTGAGAAATTCGGGGAAATCTCGAAAACCAATTCGGTAAATGATCGGATAACAGCAGCTGCATCTGTAAGAGTGGAATTCACCTCCAGAGGATATTTTTGTTGGTTGGAGTGATTTGCTTTGTGGCTACTTTCTGTATGTCGATCAGAAATGTACTGAAAGGTCCCAGAGGTCAGAATATGACAGTGTCAGAGACGTTTGTACAATTATCTAGTTAAATTTTAATGATAAGATTCTCAAAAGAAAGAAAAGTGTTTCTTTTGGTGACAGTACATTTAATATTTTCTTTATAAACCCTGGGTATGCCCAGGGCCGTCTTAACAGCATTATAGGCCCCCGGGCAAAGCAGTGTACTGGGCCCTGCCTACACAACCACTCACATACTGTAACATTGCAAGCAATAAAAACGGCAAAATTTATCTCGCAAATGCAGACATCCCAACCCTCCGCTACAAGTCGTAATTTTCCTCCTTCTACCGAGTTAGCGGGAGATTTAAATGTTGAGGCGGGTGATCTGAAAATTTGTGTTAAATTCTGGTCTGTGCATAGATTAGCATGGGGCTCCTATGCTCGTGGGGCCCCTGGGCAACTGCCCAGCGTGCCCATGCACTAAGACGGCACTGGGTATGCCCCCTCTGTACCCTGATGGGCTGCTGTTGGCATAGGCTTTATGGTCTTGTGGGATAATTTTGTACAGGGCGGTGTTACTGTCATTTAACCAGGTTTCAGTGATTGCAAGAATGGTTGGAAGGGGGGTAGGTAGTGTGTTTTAATATCGATAATGTATCCTATTTTTTATTACGTTACCATTTCTTACCAATGTGGCTATCTAGATCCCCATTGAGATGGCCTAGGTAGCCACAGTGACAATTAATGGCCTTTTTTTAATACGTGTTTTATGACGTTTTTTTAGTGGCCAAGAGCACTATTAGCCACATTTGGCTAATAGGGTTATTGGATATTAGTCTATAGGGGGGCAGTAGGTTTATTTGAGGGGAAGTAGGGGGATCAATGATTGGGGTAGTTGCACCTGGGTGGGTGGTTAGGCATTCTGGGGGATGCGGTAGGGGTTAACCTTGGTAACCACAGGCATCAAATGGGTTCATGTTATTTCTACCGTAGGGTTCTGTAATAATATATATTACAAAAAGCTATGATAGAAATATTATAATAGTGATCAAGATGCAGTGATTAACACATTATTAATGGTCACGTTCATTCAAACATCATGACTTCGTGCTCCTGGTTTATTAGTACTTCAATCTTGATTAATTCCATCATAAAATGTTATCGGTGCTATATAAACTCAGTTTTAACAGAGGTGCATGTATCTGGGCTACTGAGAGGTATTGTTGGTGCAAAGTTAAGGATGCATCAACTTCCACTCAGGGGAATTTTGATGCACCATTCATGTTGTTAACTTCTTACCATATTGAATATGGGGTAAACATCTCCTGTCCAGCTCTTCTCATTATCCAAAAAGCGTAAAATGGCAAGAAAAGGACATTTTATTGCCCTTTATAATGTGACTGTCTGTACAAATCAGATTAGTCCTTTTCATTGAAGACTATTTTCAGCTGTCTTTGCTTTTTAATTATTTACTGCAAGTACAGTATGGATTTTGTTTTTAAAATGAAAAACCGAGCAATAACAAAATAAGATGTTGCAACACGTTCACGCTTTTGGAATAGATTTCGGGTTCTACGCTGATCATAATCTTATTTTTGTTTGTTTTTTTGTTATAAGTTTGAAAACCTCAAGAAAACTCAGCCGCGGTCATTCAGCAAATGGCGAACTCTACGGCTCTGCACAGCAATATCACCCAAGTGTCCGTCGATAGCAACAAGAACATTGAGAGTCTGAGGATGGCTTATCTAATCTTGTTGGTCCTCTGCTTCTGCATCTTCTTGTACTTCCTTACAATTATACTCAGTGTCTACTTTACCACAGCTCATATTCGAGAGAACACTCGCTATGTCCTTTTTGTCTATATGCTCATTAATGACACACTGTATCTCGTCCTGGGGTTTTTTCTGGTGGTGTTTAACATATACGTGATAAACCTCCCTGTGCCATTATGCATTGTCTTAGTGATTCTATCCTTAACTTCCTTTATGGTCACCCCCTATAACCTGGCAGTCATGGCCCTTGAACGCTATGTAGCCATTTGCTACCCACTAAGACATGCACAGCTTTGCACCCCACAGAGATCTCATGCTGCCATTGCAATCATATGGGCCGTGGGATTCAGCCCTTGTGTTGCTGATTTCATTGCCCTGAGCTCCTCAGTTGAGACAAAGTATTTCTCTCTCAGTGGGATTTGTGGCCGGCCAATGTTGATAAAGACCCCAATGCAAAACAACATGAGATACATCTCCATCATCTTCAGCTTCACCATGGTGGGACTGATAATCGTGTACACGTACATCAGGATCATGCTGATTGCACGGAAGCTTAGTTCAAACAAATCATCTGCTTTTAAGGCTGGGAAAACAGTCATACTCCACGCTTTCCAGTTCCTGTTATGCATGACCGCTTTCACCTCTCATTTTACGGAGACATACCTCAAAGATTATTTTGCTTTTTTTCCTATAACCAACTTCCTCCTATTCATGTGTCTGCCTCGGTTTCTCAGTCCTTTCATTTATGGGATTAGGGACGAAGTGTTTCGCAAATATATAATAAAGTGGCACTCTTCAGCAATCACTTTAGGATAGACCCACCAGCGACCTTACAGTGTACAAGCTCAAGAGTATGTGACACCCTTGACTTTTAGCGAAAAAAGACGGTGTGAAACAGCGCTAAAAAAAATAATAATAATATAAATCTATACTTAAATAAAAATCAGTGAAAAACAGGCAGCCTGGCAAATACTGACAGTACAGTCAGACAGCAGAACATGGAAAAAAAGAATTACCGGCGCCTAAAAAGTCCATTAAATAAATGTCAATCAAATGAAAGTCCAAACCATTCAATGAAGAGTCCCAAAAGTGTCCTTGAGTGAACAGGCAGTGAAGGGGTGAACAAACGGCTCTAACCATACAGCAGTGCAATATGTGAAAAAAAGACAACAAAACAGATTACGGTGGAGTATGCCAATCAATGTTGACAAATGGCATTCAAGACTAACAACACACAACAGACATGACAAACAAACAAAACAACACTAGCAAGGCTATAAACTTAACACAAAGCTATTTAATGACAACATAAAATGCTGGGTAACCGGAGGATACACGGAATAGCACCGAGGTCCAGAGGGGTAAAAGTGGAACCCCACTTACAGGACAATGGAAGGAAACAGGCAATACAGATGGAAATCGCACTGATTCTCCTTAGTAGCGGTGACCGGAGCTCCTTTCCAAGAGTTCCCTCGTGTTAGGGGTGGATGGTGTATCGCACGAAATGCAGAACTTCCGGGCGGATGTGATGTCACACACCGCGGGGCTTCCTGGACAGATGCTCCTCTCTCTTTCCTCCCCCTTACGACCTGATCAGCTGCTACACAGTGTCCACCTTAACCATAGGCAACTCCAATAACACAGGCTGAAGATCTCTGTGCAGCAGGGGATGGACAATGTGAGGGAGACACAGGAAAAGGGACTTAGAGCCTATTCCTCAGTGTGTCCCCCCCTCAGTGCCTGAGATGTGCACTTTATCCCCTCCTCACTGTGTGTGTACTTCCTATGGAGGGTGGGGGGAGCCCCTGTGATCTCTCAGCCCTTCCCTGTGGGAGTGACCTGGATTCCCTCCTCCTGTCCCACATCCTGAGGAGGGAATCCAGCCCTCAGCTGGGCCGGGAATCCCCCACAGTCATCCATCCCTAGTCCAAGGGCTGGAAATGATGGTCGCTTATCAAGTGGCGGCTCCTCACTGGGAATGACCTTACCGCAACTACTATGTCTTCACAGTCGCAGAATTACAGAAATCTCAATGCCTTCTCCGGGATAGTACCCACGCCTTTAGGAGAAGAAGAGTTCGAGGCTTGCAGGGAGCACGCTCTCCGCGTGATAGACGAGTGGTCTTGCTCAGAGGCCATCTAGAGACAGAGGCTGGCCGAATGCCTCCTATCTCCGGCCTCACAACTTGTACGGATGCACCGAGACACAGATGGTGACGTTACCGCTCACGAGTTAGTGGAACTCTTAACCCAAACTTATACCAGCCAAGGTTACGAGGATGGGCTCCTGGCTCAGATCAAGGTTCTCCGCCAAAAGGAGGGAGAAGCATTATCTGCATTTCCACGCAGGCTCCAATTATCCCTTTGGAAACTGATCTCTAAGAAAATAATTTTGGCCGCAGTGGTGGACCAGTACCGGTTCAAACAACGGCTGAAGGGATCACTACCATCACACCCAGTAGCCCTTTTGATGCGAGGCGCTCCTGCCAGTGTAGTGGAAAATAACTGGGGCCTATGGGAACGTGTATGGCCTAGTCCAGAGGCAGCATCTCCCTACACCTGCTCCGTCTGGACTGATACGCCGTCTCCAGTCAGCGGAGGATATCCTGAACGACAGGATCTCCTCCTCTTGCAGCGCCAACCTCAAGATGGCTGCTGCTTTACATGTAGTCCATAACCACAACATGGCCGTACACAGCTCACTAAACCCTCCCACACAACGGGACCACTGCAAGGGAGGAAGCAAGGGAGGGAACCCTGCTACATATCTTTGTAAGGATTTTGCTCGATCCATGCCATGTTTTGCTGCCAGTTCAGGCTTTCCAGACTGCCTGCCCTTTCTGCTCAAACTGGCCATTTTGTGTACTGGCAGCCTGCTAAATAAGGCTGCTGTTCCTGGTGGGAGACGCCGAGCAAAGTTCTGTTTGCTGCAGCTCCATTTGATCTTCGCTGTCACACATTACCCTTTTGCCTATTTGGAATCCCTGTTGCTGACCCTGACCGTGAGCCCGACCTCGCTGCCTTTCACCTGCCCTGACCATTTGCCTGTCACCTAGACTCTGAACCACTGACGCCAGCCCTGACTGTCTGCCTACCGACTATGTATACTCCTATAGAACTCTGTCGCTGGGCTCTGGTCGGTTATTCTGCATTCCTACCTCAGCCCTGCGGGTCCACTTCCTGATTTGAGACGAGAACCGTCACAGTTTGCCTTTATTTATATTGCACCATTAATGTAAATAGCGCTTCACTGCAGTAATACATGTTACATAAAAATACAAATAACAAATAATACAAATAACACATAATGGGAATAAGCGCTTCAAACATACCATAAAAGTAACATTAGAAAAAGGAGTCCCTGTTCCGAAGAGCTTACAATACAATTGGTAAGTAGGAAGAACGTACAGAGACAGTAGGAAGGTGTTCTGTTTAGTGCGTCTGCAAGGGGCCAAGGTCGATGTATGAAGTATATAGTACCAGCCACGGACCTTCCCAAATGCTTCGTTAAGGAGGTGAGATTTAAGATATGTCTTAAAGGTGGATAGAGAGGTGCTGGTTGGATATTGAGGGGAAGGGCATTCCAGAGGTGTTTGGCAGTCAGTGAGAAAGGTTTAAGGCGGGAGAGGGCATTAGATACAAAGGGGGTAGAGAGAAGACATCCTTGAGCAGAACGAGTCATGATGGTGTATAGGCAGAAATTAGGGCTGAGATATAAGGATAGAAAGAAGAGTGTAAAGCTTTAAAAGTGAGGAGAATTGAGTGTGTGATACGGGATTTGATACGCAGGCAGGAGAGGATTTTCAGCAGGGGAGGCGCTGAGACAGATTTAGGAAAGAGTAGAGTGATTTTGGCAGCAGCGTTTAGGATAGATTGTAAGGGAGACAGGTGGGAGGCAGGAAGGCTGGACAGCAGGAAGTTACAGTAGTGGAGACGGGAGAGACTGAGTGCCTGTGTCAGAGTTTTAGCAGTAGAGCAACAGAGGAAAAGGCGTATCTTTGTAATATTACGGAGGAAAAAACAACAAGATTTGGTTACATATTGAATATGAGAGGAGAATGTAAGAGAGGAGTCAAATATGACGCTAGGCAGCATGCTTGTGATACTGGGTATACTGTATGATAGTGCTTCCAAGAGTAATGCAGAAGGAGGTTGTAGGGCAAGGTTTGGGAGGAAATATGACAAGCTCCATTCTTGAGATGTTAAGTTTGAGTAGGTGGGGGCCCATCCAGGATGATATGGCAGAGAGACATTCAGAAACTGGTCTTTACAGCAAGTGTAAGGTCAGGGGTTGGAAATTAAATGTGTATGTCATCTGCATAGAGGTTATATTTGAACCCAAGAGATGTGGTAAGGTCACCTAGAGAGTGTGCACAGAGAAAAGAGAAGAGGTCCGAGGACAGAGCCCTGGGTACCCCCGCAGAGAGATCGATAGAGGAGTAGGAGGTGTTGGCAAAAGAGACACTGAAAGTACAATGAGAGAGGTAAGAGGAGATCCAGGATAGAACTTTGTTACAGATACCAAGAGTATGGCGAATGTGAAGGAGAAGAGGGTGATCCACAGTATCAAAGGCTGCAGAGAGGTCGAGTAATATGAGCAGAGTATAATGACCTCTGTCTTTGGCAGCATGGAGGTCATTAGTTATTTTTGTGAGGGCTGTTTCAGTGGAGTGAGCAGTGCAGAAGCCAGATTGTAGAGTGTCTAGGAGAGAATAGGTGGTGAGAAAATGGAACAAGCGAGATAATACAGGGTGTTCAAGGATTTTAGAGACAAAAGGCAGGAGGGAGACAGTATGATAGCTAGAGAGACAGGTAGGGTCAAGCTTGCTGTTTCTGAGTAATGGTATGACTGTTGCATGTATGAAAGAGGAGGGAAAGGTACCAGAGTAGAGGGAGGAGTTGAAAATATGTATGAGCATAGGGATTAGAGTAAGAGCAAGAGGTTTTAGGAGATGAAGTTCTCTCTACTAGCACTGCTCTTCCAAGCCCCGACAACCACGCCTGGGTGGCCTAATCACCCACTCTGAGGCAACTACACCCATCACTTACCCCCCGCCCTCATCCCCCCCCAAAAAAACTACCCATCCCCCAACTTGACTAATTGGCAATAACCCTATTAGCCAAATGTGGATAATAGAGCTTTTGCAATAAAAAATTTTTAAATAAAAACATTTGAAAGGAAATACATTTTTTAAATCACATAATAAACAAAGTAGTTGCCCCGGGATGGGTGCATAGGCCACCCAGGGGGGTGGGGATGGGAGAGGTTAACTTCTTGATTATCTTTGTGCTTAGTAAAGCATTGTGCTTTATTAGCCACTGAGGTATCTATCTCATTGTCTTGAATATCGCATACACAGAGCAAACCCTGCTCCGATGCACCCATTGAAAACTCCAAAGGTGGAGCAAATAATCAATCAGGGTTTGGAAAGGCGATTTCGAAGAGCCAAGTCTTGAGCCATTTAGATATGGGATCCCTGCTGTGTTAATCTGTTGGGCCATTAGTCTGCTGTGGCAAAGTTTATGAGAAATTCGGGGAAATCTCGAAAACCAATTCGGTAAATGATCGGATAACGGCAGCTGCATCTGTAAGAGTGGAATTCACCTCCAGAGGATATTTTTGTTGGTTGGAGTGATTTGCTTTGTGGCTACTTTCTGTATGTCGATCAGAAATGTACTGAAAGGTCCCAGAGGTCAGAATATGACAGTGTCAGAGACGTTTGTACAATTATCTAGTTAAATTTTAATGGTAAGATTCTCAAAAGAAAGAAAAGTGTTTCTTTTGGTGACAGTACATTTAATATTTTCTTTATAAACCCTGGGTATGCCCAGGGCCGTCTTAACAGCATTATAGGCCCCCGGGCAAAGCAGTGTACTGGGCCCTGCCTACACAACCACTCACATACTGTAACATTGCAAACAATAAAAACGGCAAAATTTATCTCGCAAATGCAGACATCCCAACCCTCCGCTACAAGTCGTAATTTTTCTCCTTCTACCGAGTTAACGGGAGATTTAAATGTTGAGGCGGGTGATCGGAAAATTTGTGTTAAATTCTGGTCTGTGCATAGATTAGCATGGGGCTCCTATGCTCGTGGCGCCCCCGGGCAACTGCCCAGCGTGTCCATGCATTAAGACGGCACTGGGTATGCCCCCTCTGTACCCTGATGGGCTGCTGTTGGCATAGGTTTTATGGTCTTGTGGGATAATTTTGTACAGGGCGGTGTTACTGTCATTTAACTAGGTTTCAGTGATTGCAAGAATGGTTGGAAGGGGGGTAGGTAGTGTGTTTTAATATCGATAATGTATCCTATTTTTTATTACGTTACCATTTCTTACCAATGTTGCTATCTAGATCCCCATTGAGATGGCCTAGGTAGCACAGTGACAATTAATGGCCTTTTTTTAATACATGTTTTATGACGTTTTTTAGTGGCCAAGAGCACTATTAGCCACATTTGGCTAATAGGGTTATTGGATATTAGTCTATAGGGGGGCAGTAGGTTTGTTTGAGGGGAAGTAGGGGGATCAATGATAGGGGTAGTTGCCCCTGGGTGAGTGGTTAGGCATTCTGGGGGATGCGGTAGGGGTTAACCTTGATAACCACAGGCCTCAAATGGGTTCATGTTATTTCTACCGTAGGGTTCTGTAATAATATATATTACAAAAAGCTATGATATAAATATTATTATAGTGATCAAGATGCAGTGATTAACACATTATTAATGGTCACATTCATTCCCTTAATTAATTCATTCCATTCATTCATGACTTCGTGCACCTGGTATATTAATACCTCAATCTTGATTAATTCCATCATAAAATGTTATCGGTGCGATATAAACTCAGTTTTAACAGATGTGCATGTATCTAGGCTACTGAGAGGTATTGTTGGTGCAAAGTTAAGGATGCATCAACTTCCACTCAGGGGAATTTTGATGCACCATTCATGTTGTTAACTTCTTACCATATTGAATATAGGGTATACCTGCCAGCTCTTCTCATTATCCAAAAAGCGTAAAATGGCAAGAAAAGGACATTTTATTGCCCTTTATAATGTGACTGTCTGTACGAATCAGATTAGTCCTTTTCATTGAAGACTATTTTCCGCTGTCTTTGCTTTTTAATTATTTACTGCAAGTACAGTATGGATTTTGTTTTTAAAATGAAAAACCGAGCAATAACAAAATAAGATGTTGCAACACGTTCACGCTTTTGGAATAGATTTCGGGTTCTACGCTGATCATAATCTTATTTTTGTTTGTTTTTTGTTACAAGTTTGAAAACCTCAAGAAAACTCAGCCGCGGTCATTCAGCAAATGGCGAACTCTACGGCTCTGCACAGCAATATCACCCAAGTGTCCGTCGATAGCAACAAGAACATTGAGAGTGTGAGGATGGCTTATCTAATCTTGTTGGTCCTCTGCTTCTGCATCTTCTTGTACTTCCTTACAATTATACTCTGTCTCTACTTTACCACAGCTCATATTCGAGAGAACACTCGCTATGTCCTTTTTGTCTATATGCTCATTAATGACACACTCTATCTCATCCTGGGGTTTTTTCTGGTGGTGTTTAACATATACTTGATAAACCTCCCTATGGCATTATGCATTGTCTTAGTGACTCTATCCTCAACTTCCTTTATGGCCACCCCCTATTACCTGGCAGTCATGTCTCTTGAACGCTATGTAGCCATTTGCTACCCGCTAAGACATGCACAGCTTTGCACCCCACAGAGATCTCATGCTGCCATTGCAGTCATATGGGCCGTGGGATTCAGCACTTGTGTTGCTGATTTCATTGCCCTGAGCTCCTCAGTTGAGACAAAGTATTTCTCTCTCAGTGGGATTTGTGGTCGGGCAACTTTGATAAAGACCCAAGTGCAAAACACCATTAGATCCATCATCTTCATCTTCAGCTTTGTCATGGTGGGACTAATAATCGTGTACACGTACATCAGGATCATGCTGATTGCACGGAAGCTTAGTTCAAACAAATCATCTGCTTTCAAGGCTGGGAAAACAGTCATACTCCACGCTTTCCAGCTCCTGTTATGCATGTCCGCTTTCACCTCTCATTTTACGGAGATATACCTCAAAGATTATTTTGCTTTTTTTCCTATAACCAACTTCCTCCTATTCATGTGTCTGCCTCGGTTTCTCAGTCCTTTAATTTATGGGATTAGGGACGAAGTGTTTCGCAAATATATAATAAAGTGGCACTCTTCTGCAATCACTTTAGGATAAACCCACCAGCGACCTTGCAGTGTACAAGGTCAAGAGTATGCGACCCGCTTGACTTTTTGTACACATGCTTCAATACACATAAAGAAGAAACCTGTGAGATTTTGAAAACCCTGCATAGAATACATCAGTAAAAATAATCTCTTGCTAATTGTCAAGTACGGCACACCTGTGAGTACGTGATGTGTGTACGGGACCAGGATTAATATACAGCTCGCAAGCTCGCCCACTTTTCACAATCGCAAAAGTCCCTCAAATGAACAATATCTCCCCTAAATTCGTCCCAATATACCATCTATCAAAAACAGCACACAAGTGAGCACGTGACTTATATATGCAACCAGGGTTAATACACACGTCTATCCACTTCCACCAACCGAGAATTTATGTAAACTATGTAATTAATATATCTGCCAGGGTCTCAGGTCCCTGAAAATTGTAGAAAAAAACTATGCAGTTAACACAAAACAATCAGTTGTAGCAAAATGTGTCTAAAAATGTAAATACTCTCTCCAGAGCATGCAACAGTTCATTGAGCCCCGAAGCATTACTTATTAAAGAATTGTTTAATATATGTAGCATAGGCTCTGGCCGCAAGTTATTTTCCTGGGCCCTACCAGTGTAAGTCCTGTTAGATGCAGGCACTGGATGGGTTAATTCCTTCATAAAGACCTTGTGTGCTTTTGCAGTCTTAGATACATTTGATGTATCTAATGGTGGGCCTAGCAACAGCTAGAGAGTGTCAGCCTGAGGGGTGGATACCACTTGGGTCACATACAGGATGTCATGGCCTGTCAGTATCCAGGTCTTTCTTGTTAGGGCTCAGCGTTACAATCACACCAAAGGGTATAAATACTGGCACTCTCACAAAAGTGGGTGTCTCTTTCCTCCCCCTGTGCAGTGAGTAACAGCGACCCTGGGTTTCACAAGGAGGCCTCAGGAGGAGCACTGTGCAGAAGGCCTGGTGTGGGACTCCAGCCCTACCTGTAGGGGAAGCAAGGAAAGATATGTACCTGCTGTAATATCCTGAGCATGCAATAAACACCATTGTGCCCTCTATGAGAGTTATTCACTGTTTAAGGACAAAGAAAGGTGTCAGTATGGACCGTCATTCCATCCAAAGGACTCATGCTGACTGGAGACGCTGCAGCCACGAATAAGGTACCCTGTAAACCCTGTCCTGTTCTCCCCACAACACTGCGGAGCACTCAGCCCTCTTGTTACCTTACAGGTACGCACCACCACATAATATGGATTAGCAGACCAAATCTAACTTAGGGTGGGGGTCCAAGGGCTTCATATATATAAAAATACAATGCTTCAGATTACAGAAAAAGATCATTACAAGAACATACAGCTACAGTAAATGCAGAACAGTTTCTTAAAATAACAGGTAAAAACAGAAATCGCTATACAGTACATTACAATATGTTAGGGTTTTCCACCAGAGAGGTCACTGGCGTAAAAATATAAAAATTCACGTGTTTGGTCTCAAACACACCTCTGTTGAATTCTGATTTTCATAATACCCTGATAAGACTTATGTACTATTTTTTCCCCATTGAAACAACATAAGTCCACCCCTGTCGTAAGTCAGCTTCTAGGTTGACGGTTTTACGACTTAGAAAAATCTTGCTCTCAAAAGACGTTTAAAAAGTGCGTAGATATATAAACACACTCTTAAGTTCCCTTCTCTAACACTTAGACACACGTGAGTCATATCAGTAGATTCTGGCGATTATGACGGACGTAACCAGAATTATGACCGTCTTGCATCTAAATTTGAGTGATAAATGGATATCTGTCCTTGGCACCTCTTACCGATGTAGTGTGTGCTACAGTTTGATTTGTATTCTTGCAACGATTACAGATATGTAACTCTTACTATGCACATTAGATGACATTACAGGATATTCTCATTTTTAATAAAATCCTCCAAGTAAACAGTGTGTGTCGCCTCCTTTCTGTGATGTACAAGGGATGTTTCAGGAATGTTCGTTTCCATTGAAGCTGACAGCCCAGGTGTCTGGCAATCAATTATTGCCTTCTAAACTATGCAAATGTCCCTTTTAGTGATAGCCCCCCTGTTGCAGGGTCAATGCTACAACATATGGGTTTCTGAATTGGCTTGTTTATTTAGCCTAAAAAATGTGGCATACAAAAATAATACAGCTTCTTCTCTGCAAAACATAAACAAAACTGAAAGATCATTCCTGAGCAGGGATTTCCCCTTTTTCCAACAAGGACTGTTTAAAGTCCAAAGTATCAATATAGCAAACAGTTATTATAGGAAAGACAGCAAGTATATCATTTCATTGTTTCAGTGTGTCTCACTGGGTCAGACAGCCAGGCATGTTTGAGCAGCCTGGGTTTTTAAAGCCCCTTAACGAGGCAGCTGGGACCTGACCAATTAACAAAATCTTTTCCTAGCTGAATTTTAACCTGGTCACTGCTGCACTGCAGACCTACACATAGGTCTGCCAGGCAGAGGGCTGGTGTATTGTATTCACCCTGTTACATTCCTCCCCTGTTAGTGTGTGGCTAGGGCCACGCATGCCTGATGCCTGATCAACCACCCCTTCTCTAGAGATGAAATCGGCGTTTGCATTTTCCTTTCAAGGCCTGTGCTGAATCTTAAACGAGACGGGTTGGAGGGCCATATACCACCTGGTCAACCTAGCATTGGAGTCTTTCATTGAATTTAACCACTTTAATTAAGCATGGTATGTAACCAAGGTAAAATGGACTCCTGCCAGATAATTCCTCAATTGCCCACTTTACAGCGAGGCACTCCTTCTTAATCACTGAGTAGTTTTTTTCCCTCTGGAACAATTTCCTACTCATAAAAAGGATCGGATGTTCTACCCCCTCCAAACTGTTGTGACAGCACTGCCCATAGCCCTATCTCTGATGCATCGGTCTGCATGATAATAGGCCTATTAAAGTCTGGGCTTCTAATGTATATATGTATTTCTTTATTTATGTAGCGACATTAATGTACTTAGCGCTTCACAGTAGTAATACACGTGACAATCATAAATAACAAATAAAAAAAATAACATCATGGGAATAAGTGCTTCAGACTTAAAAATGTACATTTAGGAAGTGGAGTCCCTGATCTGAGGAGCTTACAATCGAATTGGTAGGTAGGAAGCATGTACAGAGACAGTAGGAGGGCATTCCGGTAAGTGTGTCTGCAAGGGGCCAAGCTTCATGTATCAGGTGTATAGTATTAGCCGCGGAGCTACTCATATGCTTCGTTAAGCAGGTGTGTTTTAAGGTGGGACTTAAAGGTAAATATAGAGGGTGCTAGTCGGGTGTGGAGGGGAGCAGCATTCCAGAGGTGCGGGGCAGTCAGTGAGAAAGGTATAAGGCGGGAGCTTCTGGGTATTAAAAACATTTTTCCTTTGCGCGGTTACAGGGAAACACTGCTGTTGTAATACATTTCACAGTAGAAAGAACATTATTCTCGCCACCTTATAGATGGTGGGAGACACACAGACATTTTTATTAAAATCACAGGGTTACTGCCATTATTGGGTTGCCGAGCTGATAATCTACAATCCCCAATAAGGCTCAGGGGCACCCAGCCGGGCAAAATACCTTTATTTACTGACCTGGGTACCCCTTCACCGTCACAACCCCCTCTCCCCCCAATGCTTTACTGATGTCATCATACATGATGTCACAAATGAAATTACTGATGACATCACATATGACATGATCCCATTACATCAGTGAATTTTGGATCAATCCCCAAAGAACCAGGCTTCTCGTGGCCAGTTCTTCCCCAGCCCACTCCTCAAACATTAGGCTTTTCTGGACCCTTCTTCCCCCTCCCCCCCCCCCCCAAACATCACACCTTCGATTCCTCTCTCCTCTCGCTCCTCAGAAACATCAAGCCTCTCCAATCCCTTCACTCTCTCACCCACCCACGCATATGGCTTCTCGGGACCCTCTCTTCTCTTACCCCACAAGCATTAGGTTTCTCTGATGCCTTTCTCCACCCGCCAACAAGAGGCGTGAGGCTTGTCCAATCTCTTTGTCTTCCTTACATCAGGCTTTCTCACTACCCCCCTCCGCTTCTGTGAACCCTTTGTTTTCCTTGCCTCCCTGATATCAGCGTTCTGCTGACCTTTTATCACAACCACATCTCCACACGCATCAGTCTGCTCTTATACTGTATATGTATATATGTATATCTTTATTTACAGTATATAGCGCCTCACGCTGTACCTACAGTGGCGCTTTACAAGAGAGACATTGCAGTACAGTAAATTATAGCACAATAACAATAAGTGCAGCAAATAAGAGCAGACAAAAGTAAAATACATTTCTACCTCGGAGAGCTTACAATTCAGATCCCTTTCTCTACTCACCCTCCGCCTCCCACAAGTATCAGGCTTCTCAATACCCTCTCCCTCCTCCCTCACCCACACTGCTCTCCATGCTTGGTTGTTATGATACTGTAGCTTTGGAGGAATTAACAGTTAATAATGCTGGTCGGAGTGGAAATGAACCACTGTGCTATAGTACTGCACCGACACACTTTATTCGAGCAAATACCCGGTATGTACCTGGCAGATACCTGGAATGCGCCGCTCCTCACCTCTGACAAGCCCCGTTGTGTTTGCCTTCCCAGCCTGGGTTCATGCCTGGCTGACGGGCGGCTGATCTGTTAAATGATAATGATTAGGATTTAATAGGCTGCAATGCTTCGCGTGTATACCAGATGGCATAAATTCATGAATTGTAATGCAGTATATATATATATACTGTGCAGTATTGCAGCCAGCGGGAATAAAATGCTTCAATTCCTGCCTGGAAAATACCTCAATGCACTCGGGCAGAAAAAAGTCACAAACCTCAATACACCCGGGTATACCCGAATTCGTGGGACTAGCCGAGCTCGAATAAAGTGTGTCGCCAGTGTAGTTGTCTTTAGTGTGCTACATCCTTCCTCACATGTGTTGAAGGGAAGATAATAGTGATGGTCTAAGGGAAATAATATAAAGATATAAATCAAAAATGAATACAAAGTGTAAGGGATAACTATTTTCCAAAAGTGTCTAAATAATACAGTGAAATATCAAATAAACAAATGTAATCAGCTAATTAAATGTAATGTAAATGTAACAGCCCTGATGAAGTGATTGATATCACGAAACGCGTAGGGTTGGCGGTGTTTCCTGAAGTTTGGCTGGTAGTCCATATTCTTGTGGTGAAGTACTGGTCCCTCCGGTTATCAACAAAATTGCTGCGGAGATTGATTGCACAGTGGGTGACGTCACAGCAACTGTACCGACAGTGTACACAGCACACAAGGATCCGGACTACGCAGGCCCTGACAGGACCATCTGAGTGGTCACCACTCTTCCCCTTAAAAGTGTGAAGGCTTTTAGTTAGGACACCATGTAAGTGAAAAACCATGTGTTTTTATTTATTTTTTTATTAAAACTGTACTTCTCTATGGGTGTTTGTGCGCTTTCTCTTTTTTTCTATCCTTACATATGTAGCCCTGGCTAGTTTGGACTACTATTCTGCCCTCCCCTCCTGTGCAGTAATACCTGGTAAGGGCAGGTGCCAGGAGTAATCATGGGTTTTCCCCACACAGTGCAGTGCAGTGAGTCAGAGAAGGTAGGCACTCAGGCCCTGTGTCCAATCAGAGGCACAGGCATGGTCTTACTGGATCTGAACATAGTGGATTGACTTCCGGAATTTAGTCAGCCTGCCTCTACCGTGAGAGAGTCAAGGTTTACCCTATCCAGGCTGTCAGGGATCTGGCAGACTTGAGGACCTCCGTTAGGGGAGCGGCAGGGAAACCACTTCCTCTTACCCTACCAGGGGGTAAGAGAAAAGCTCGGACAGCTTCTCGGGCCCTGACCACGAGTGGTGTTGTAACGGTAGACCAGTACTTATGAAAACATTTATATTTTGGGATTCTGGATTGAGCACAAGAAGGCAGGCAAAATAAATTGTGATTTATTTCTTTTCAGACAAACGCACAAATCTTCACAATTACACTTAATGATCACTTACTGGGGTGGGGAAACTAAATAAAATGTCCACTGAACGAATAACTGGATAGCAAAGTCTCTGGGCACCCCTGCACGCATGCAAAGGGGTGCGCGATTTTGATCCAGTTGAGCCAGGTTGCCGGTGAATATTCGCCTGAGGGTGTCCACCGATGGAATCTCCAATACCACTCACTACCAGTACATACAACGACTGAAGAACAACCTACAGAGAGCATATAGCTTTGCATTAGAAGCCACCGCTAAGCTAAACAAAACAACAAGTGGAGGTATGATTGCAAGGTACGATATTGGGAGCTTCAGCCTGGAGACAAGGTTCTTCTACGGAACCTGGGAATACCGGGGAAGCACAAGTTAGCTGGCCGTTGGAGAGACGCTTCATTTAAAGTGGAATCTCAGATGCCTGAGCTCCCTGTTTACCGCATCAAGAATTCGGAAGGCAGGGTAAAGGTCTGGCATCGCAATCAGCTGTTACCCATTCCTAAAGCGTGAAGCTGACCTTTCAAAGGCAAGACAAGAAGAAGATTCAAACGTTATACTGGATTAGTTATCTGAGGAAAATCAGGATCCCTTAGAAGGGACATTTTCAAACTCCAACGAAGGATCGGCCATGGTCCTGTTACTAAGGAACCATCCCCAGTTGAAGCAGTCAGGTGGTCTCTTGAA
This sequence comes from Ascaphus truei, assembly GCF_040206685.1. Lineage (NCBI taxonomy): Eukaryota > Metazoa > Chordata > Amphibia > Anura > Ascaphidae > Ascaphus > Ascaphus truei. Next base: position 419,727,841 of record NC_134485.1, on the reverse strand, counting down.
CCAAAGAGTCCTATCTTCACCCCAAAGGGTGTTAATGACATTCACTCTATGAGAGGGCAAGGGCCTCAAGCCGATGGTAGCATCTCTGACAACGAAGAATTAGAAGAGATTGAAGAAGTTCGTCGGAGTCAAAGACTGAGATGCCCTCCAATGAGGGTGGCTTACGATTCATTAGGGGCACCCCACTATGAACCTCAGCAGTCATCTCGGTGAAAGTTTGCCTCCATTATGGTTATTCTGACTTAAGTTTTGAATGCCATTTAAGTATGTACATATTATGTTTTTATTATATAAGTTGTGAAATGTATTTTCATTATATAAACGTGTGTGTTTAGTTCTCAGCGGGGAGGTTGAATTCCCCACCAGGCGAAGGATGTAGTGGGTTCACCCTTCCGTACCTTGGATGTGGGGGAGATGCTCCACTGCTCCGCTGAGATATGCGGTAGTGGCAGTGGCCATATTGGAATTGACCCACATGCGCAGAATCGTCAGGAGCGGCAGCCATCTTGGATGTGACACCGCAATGCAATTCAATGGGAAATGGAGATCATGGGAGCCATACTGGACGGGGCACTGCCGGAAAAGACAGGAAGGAAGCAGGGAGGAATCCAGGATGTCCTCCGCGGGGATCCAGGATGACCTTCAGTCCTGACAGAGCCGGGAAGGAAGTGTTCAGGGAGCAGTCAGCTTCCTGGACTAGGTCAGACCTTGCCTCTTAGGCCCCAGATAGCCCCTGTCACTCAAGTGGAGTATTGCAGGGCCTGCCATACTATAGGGATCATCCCTTACTTTATTATAATATGCTTTAAATCATAATACATCATACTAGTGATTCAAGCTACCTGCTTACTCTGATTCTTGAGTGCTGGAACCCCACACACATTTAATAAGTACACTATATACCTACAAAATGAATTGGATTGGTGAAGGTTTGTGATAAAAACCAAATCTCTGATACCACTAAAAACCTGTAGAAAACTCAAGAGAGCTACAGTACATAGTTAAGGTTATTATATCAGAGCAGTCATGTATAACACATTGTGAAATGCTACGTATACTCCGTAAGGAAATACCTGCTGGTAAAAACACGGTGTGTCATCTGGGAGATCTGGTAATGCTGTGTCCAGAGAAAACTCACTACATGTGTAACCCTTCGCCTGCTGGAGGGATAGGCAAAGTACTGCAGGACAGGGTGATGCAAGTCTCTCTAGCAGCCAAAGAGTAAATGATGCTGAATACAATAGGGAGTTAGGAGGAGATAAATACCTTAGGATGACAGTTTCTATAAGATTCTCACCTACAGCCGCTGGACTGCTAATATCTACCTGTACAGTATGCTGGGACCGCAATGCTAACGGAACAGGTGCACTGCTAATATCTACCTGTACAGTATGCTGGGGCTGCAATGCTAACGGAACAGGAGCACTGCTAATATCTACCTGTACAGTATGCTGGGGCTGCAATGCTAACGGAACAGGAGCACTGCTAATATCTACCTGTACAGTATGCTGGGGCTGCAATGCTAACGGAACAGGAGCACTGCTAATATCTACCTGTACAGTATGCTGGGGCTGCAATGCTAACAGAACAGGAGCACTGCTAATATCTACCTGTACAGTATGCTGGGGCTGCAATGCTAACGTAACAGGTGCACTGCTAATATCTATCTGTACAGTATGCTGGGACTGCAATGCTAATAGAACAGGTGCACTGCTAATATCTACCTGTACAGTATGCTGGGGCTGCAATGCTTACAGAACAGGTGCACTGCTAATATCTACCTGTACAGTATGCTGGGACTGCAATGCTAACGGAACAGGTGCACTGTGAGTATAACTTTTATTTCACCAAAAATAAGAGTCAGAGGATTTTAAATTAAATCCCATAACTAAATTCACGTGTTTTGGTGCTTGTAGTCAGAGGAAAATCAAACTATGTGTAATTCTTTTGAATAAAAAAGTTGATTAGTTAATTTAGCTAATTATGTGTGTTTGATCAAATATAGGATTCTCTTTCTTTGTACCCAATAACTGGGCAAGCCTGGTGGCCAAATAAAACCAAGAAGCAACATCAGATTCCCCGAACCGCCCCCCCCCCCCCCCCCCGACTCCCCCCACCAATTTTCTCTTTATGCTTAAACAATCCAGTTGATTTAAATGTAATTCCCCATAAAACATTTTGGGACAGATTTTACACAAGACACAATCTCCTGTCAGCAAAGCTGGGGCACACATACTCCAAGGAAAATCATTCCATTGAAACCAATGGTATTTTCATCTTGGATAAATCTGGTATGGTGATTTTTTTGCCCCAGTTTTACAGCCTTTGATACAGATATGGGTTGGTGTTTTTTTTGTTTTGTTTTTTTTTTAAGTTGGCCCAGTTTATAAAAAAAAGAAATCCCACACAAGTACAATAACTTTTGGGGTGTTTTCACTCGAATTTGAACATTCAGACGAAGTTCAACTGAAACCTATGAATGGTCTTCAAACTTCGGATTTTGAACCTACAAAATTGCCCAACCTTACACATCACCAATGCACAATACAGAACCATAGTTATCAATGAAAAGGAATTCAGTGAGAAGGGAATTGAAGTTCATCCTTGGAAAAATTGGATTGAATTCTTTTTTAACTCGTTTTGCAGCTGGGAGACTTTTGTAAATGCAATTATAAGGTATATCCATGAAAATTACAGCCTTTTCATAGAAAAACATCTCTTCACTATTGTGTTACAAGAATAGTCCCAATATTATAGAGTCCTCTCAAATGAAGTATAGTAAGAAAATAATGTCCCTTTCAATAGCTCTATAAGTTTGTATTGAGCTCTTTTGGTGATGTCAGTTTAATACTCTTCTCTAGGTTTGCCCTTTCTCAGGCTCAGTTAGTGATTATTATTTTCTGCTTTTTTTATATGACCCCACTATCAGTATTTAGTTGTTCCCTGATATATCTGCTGGTTCCTCTTACATAGAGGCTCCTACTAGTATGGATCCAATTCCAAAGATAGTTTAACTTTATTATTGGCCGTTACTCACGCTGATTATATAGTGCAGCCAATTGGTATCTCCTAAATTATTTTTTGTTTGTCCGACAGTCCAGCAACATGGGCAGGATAAAATATACACACCTCCACCGCTTCTACAATTAATGATTTTATATTGTTCCATCAGCATTGTCAAAACTTTTGTTGTCTTTCACATGCTTGATATCTGGCATATTTGAACCGTCCTTGCAAATTATTCCCACTTATTGACCTTATTACTAGTCCTTGAATGTTCCTCTTAATAACTCCTGACTAGATGGGCCTTGATAGTGGAACTAGCAGTTGACTCACGGAAAAATCAAATACAGATACCGGAGCCCCATTAAAAAAAGCTGATAATAACCATGACTGGCAGAGTTTAAGATGGAGGAAACCAAGAGAAAAGTTTAAAACTGACATCAAAAGAGCTCGATGCAAACTTACAGAGCCCTTGAAAGGGACATTTCCTCACTTATACGTCATTTCAAAGGTCTCAAATATAAAATAAGGACTTTTCTTGTAATACAATAGTGAGTAAGTGTTTAGATGTTTATCTATGAAAGGACCATTATTATATTTACATGGATGTTTTTTATAATCACATATGATAAATGAGGGGATATGACTGGTATGAGTTTTACTATATGTTTTGGGTATGTTTTGATTTTGCTATATTTCTGGGGGCACACAGTGGGGGGCGGTTGCAGAGGCCCCGCACTCTTCCCCGAAGCATTTCAATTGCTGGGGGATCGCGAGGCCTCTGTAACTCACTTACCGGGATTCAGGAGAGTTGCTGTGACACGTTGCCATGGCAACGCAGCGTCAACTGACGCCGCTGTGTCATATGACATCACTTGCCCATCGCCTTGGCAACGTCATTTGACGCCTGCAAACAAGGTAAGGGGGGCGCGAAAGCGAATGGGAGTTGGCAGGGGGGCGCAGCTCCAAAAGTTTGCGCTCCCCTGCTATATTTAATAGATTAAATGAGGGGCTGCATATATATTTTTAAACAATGAATGTAGCGTGTATCAGTAGGGGAATGACTTGTGAATGCATTGCCACCGTCTTTTGTTTTTTTTTAACTGCATCAAACTTTTATGGGTAAGCCATGTTTTGGGGAGAATTATGGATTTATGGATTTAGGCTTAGGCTGCGCTTATGGTGCCAGCGACGGCGTCAAAACAAATGCATTGTCACCGTAGTGGACACTTGTAGGATGTAGTATTGGATTGGGTGTGGGCCGGGGGGGGGGCGGGGGAGGTTGTAGTTGATAGAGTAACATACTGCAGGGGTACGCAAAGTTTCTGCGCAGCGCCCCCTTGCCTGCCAGCCCCAGCGCTCATGCCCACACATGCTGGTGAACCGGCGTCAAATGCCGCCGCGGGTCATGTGACGTCACATGGGGGTGATATGGGGTGTGGGGGGGTAGAGATAGAATGGGGGAAGGTGAGAGAGACGTAGAGAATGGGGTTGTGGGAGAGAGAGAATGGGGAGTAGGGGAGAGAGAATGTGTAGGTTGGAGAGAGGATGGGGTGAGAAATGGGAACGGAGAAATAAATCAATAATACAGCGTAATTGGGGTCACTATTAGACAAACACCATAATAATATTTATTTTTAGTGCTGTCATTTGTTTTAGAAATAATTTTTTACGGTTACCAGTTTTAACTTTTTAAAATGTGGTCACCCTACGTATGAGACAGAGTTGAAAATGGAAGGCCTGGATTGAGTTCAATATCCCGTGATAAAGAGAGTAACCGTATAATTAGAAATATGAGTAATTGTTTGCAGGTAGCAACGTTGTGTCCATAGACAATGCAAAGCTTTTGAGAAGTCCAGGGTGTATTATTACATTGTGTGTGGGACAAGGGGGAGAATGTTGTAGAGCAACACACACATATATCTATATATATACAGTGGTCGACAAATCACCAAAAAATCTACTCGCCGAACAAAAAAATCTACTCGCCACCTACAACCACACGTGTGCTGCTTGGGCCAATAGGAGCTCACCACGATGTTAAATCCACTCGCCCGGGGCGTGCAAATGTATAGGTTTGTCGAACACTGTATATATATATACACATATACATGCTGCCTGCTGATTTCGTTTCCAAACAGTATCGTATTCCATATATATATATATATATATATATATATATATATATATATATATATCTTATACTATATTAGTGAAAGCACTGTATGTTTGCCTGCCTGCCTGCCTGCATGCATGCCTGCCTGCTGGATGTCCGGTGTCCCTAGCGGCAATCTCATTGGTCCCTTGGCCCGCCCGCCCCCGCACACCTCTCATTGGCCTCACACACTCACACCACCCCCTTGGCCCGCCCCCCACACCTCTCATTGGCCTGAGGCGGAGTGACGGGCCAAAGGTCCAAAAAAATAAATAAAACACACACACACACACACACACACACACACACCTCTCTCCCCTCTCCAAATCACCTTTTCCCCCTCCCCAGCGGCATCACCTCTTCCCCCTCCCCAGCGGCATCACCTCTTCCCCCTCCCCAGCGGCATCACCTCTTCCCCCTCCCCAGCGGCATCACCTCTTCCCCCTCCCCAGCGGCATCACCTCTTCCCCCTCCCCAGCGGCATCACCTCTTCCCCCTCCCCAGCGGCATCACCTCTCCCCGCTCCAAATCACCTCTCCCCGCTCCAAATCACCTCTCCCCGCTCCAAATCACCTCTCCCCCCTCCCCGCTCCAAATCACCTCGCTTCCCGCAGCTGCCACGCGGCGCGTAAGATGGCGGACCCCCTTCCTCCCTCGCGGCGCCGAGTCAGACGGTGGCGGCGCCCGGAAGTACAGGTAGGTGTCGCTCCCCACCTCCGGCGCCAAACGGAACTGAGAAAGGGCGCATCAACTGAGGTGTGTGTGTGTGTGTGTGTGTGTGTGTGTGTGTGTGTGTGTCACTGTCCACTGCCCCCCCTCCTATCCACTGCCCCCCCTCCTGTCCACTGCCCCCCCCTCCTGTCCACTGCCCCCCCTCCTGTCCACTGCGTCCCCCCTCCTGTCCACTGCGTCCCCCCTCCTGTCCCCCCTCCTGTCCCCCCTCCTGTCCACTGCCCCCCCCTCCTGTCCACTGCCCCCCCCCTCCTGTCCACTGCCCCCCCTCCTGTCCACTGCCCCCCCCTCCTGTCCACTGCCCCCCCCTCCTGTCCACTGCCCCCCCTCCTGTCCACTGCCCCCCCTCCTGTCCACTGCCCCCCCCTCCTGTCCACTGCCCCCCCCCTCCTGTCCACTGCCCCCTCCCTCCTGTCCACTGCCCCCCCCCTCCTGTCCACTGCCCCCCCCCTCCTGTCCACTGCCCCCCCCTCCTGTCCACTGCCCCCCCCTCCTGTCCACTGCCCCCCCCTCCTGTCCACTGCCCCCCCCTCCTGTCCACTGCCCCCCCTCCTGTCCACTGCCCCCCCCCTCCTGTCCACTGCCCCCCCCCTCCTGTCCACTGCCCCCCCCCTCCTGTCCACTGCCCCCCCCCCCCTCCTGTCCACTGCCCCCCCCCTCCTGTCCACTGCCCCCCCCCCTCCTGTCCACTGCCCCCTCCCTCCTGTCCACTGCCCCCCCCTCCTGTCCACTGCCCCCCCCTCCTGTCCACTGCCCCCCCCCTCCTGTCCACTGCCCCCCCCCCTCCTGTCCACTGCCCCCCCCCTCCTGTCCACTGCAGGAAATGCAGGGGGAGGAATCCATGCCTTTGAGGCGCCCCCCCCCTCCCTTTGACGCCCCCCCCCTCCCTTTGACGCCCCCCCTCCCTTTGACGCCCCCCCCCCCTCCCTTTGACGCCCCCCCCCCTCCCTTTGACGCCCCCCCCTCTCCCTTTGACGCCCCCCCCCTCTCCCTTTGACGCCCCCCCCCTCCCTTTGACGCCCCCCCCCTCCCTTTGACGCCCCCCCCCTCCCTTTGACGCCCCCCCCTCCCTTTGACGCCCCCCCCCTCCCTTTGACGCCCCCCCCTCCCTTTGACGCCCCCCCCCTCCCTTTGACGCCCCCCCCTCCCTTTGACGCCCCCCCCCTCCCTTTGACGCCCCCCCCCTCCCTTTGACGCCCCCCCCTCCCTTTGACGCCCCCCCCCTCCCTTTGACGCCCCCCCTGCCTTTGACGCCCCCCCCTGCCTTTGACGCCCCGCGCGCACACACTGACTGACTGCCGCACGCACGCACACACTGACTGACGCGCACACAAAGCCTGACTGACGCACGCACACACTGACTGAGGCACACACTGACTGTGTGTGCGTCAGTCAGTCTGTGTGTGTTTGTGTTTCTGCCTCAGACTCACTGACGCGCGAGCAAACACACAGTGACTGACGCACACACGCTACATGAAGCTGTAAAGGAGGGAGGGAGGGGGGGACTGGATTGATGTGAATGGGGGACAAACAGAGAGAGGGGGGAGGAGAGAGAGGAACGGGAACATTACATCCCGGGCAACGCCGGGTCTCTCAGCTAGTATATATATATATATATATATATATATATATATATATATATATATATATATGCAATACGATACTGTTTGGAAACGAAATCAGCAGGCAGCACTCCAGAATTGAACAAACAATACACTTATTTGTTCAATTCTGGAGTGCTGCATGCTGATTTCCAAACTGTATCGTATTGCTTATTCTTCATTATAGGATCTGCACCCACACCAGTGACTATTATTACAGAGTGCTTTTTGTTCTTTTTCTATGATATATATATATATATATATATATATATATATATATATAAAAGAACAGTTTTAAAGACAGCGCACCTTTTTCCAGCACACCCAAATTGCTGCCCTGCTGGTGACGTATGCCAAAATGTTGCACCAAATACCAATATATGCAAATATAACTGTATGCTCATCTGCATGTCTTAGGCAGGTCTGCAACCCCGCCTTTCCCCATCATCACCCAGCATACAGCACTTCCACTGCAGCAAGGGATTCTGGGAAATGACATGCAAATGAGCACACAGTGTCACTTTTTGCCTCAATAACCATTTTTAACATGGTTCCCTATAGGCTTAAGCTTGCTGCATGGTCACAGCTTTGAGCACAGCCAGGGTTAAGGTGCATACCCAGAAAACCACCCACAGACAGCTGTTTCGACCTTGATGGGTCTCATCAGTGTGGGGTTGGCTTTACTGGGAATGCAAGAGAGGCTATGGGATAGGCTAAACCATAATACTGAGTTAAGTTATGGTGAGTAAAAAAAGTGACAAAAACCCTCCACAGGAAAGCAAATATGCAAATATAACTGTATGCTCATCTGCATGTCTTAGGCAGGTCTGCAACCCCGCCTTTCCCCATCATCACCCAGCATACAGCACTTCCACTGCAGCAAGGGATTCTGGGAAATGACATGCAAATGAGCACACAGTGTCACTTTTTGCCTCAATAACCATTTTTATTTATTGCCATGGTTATTGCAGATGAGCATACAGTTATATTTGCATATTTGCTTTCCTGTGGAGGGTTTTGTCACTTTTTTTACTCACCATAACTTAACTATATATATATATATATATATATATCTACTATATATTTCTGAAAGCACTGTATGTCTGCGTCCCTAGCGGCAATCTCATTGGTCCCTTGGCCTGTCCGCCCCCGCACCTCTCATTGGCCTCACACACTCACACCACCCCCTTGGCCCGCCCCCGCACCTCTCATTGGCCTGAGGCAGAGTGACGGGCCAAAAAAAAAAAAAAAACACACACACACACACACACACACACCCCCCTTCACTCTCCGTTGTCAGTTGGACTGCAGCTCACCTTCCACACACACACCCCCCCCTCCTCTCCCGGTGCCCCTCACTCTCTCCCCCCTTCCCACCTCACCCAAATCCGCGACCCGGGCCTCCTGCTCTCCCCCTCACATGCGCCGCGCGACCCGGCCCTCCTGCTCTCCCCCTCACGTGCGCCTCTCCTGGTGCCCCTCCTCTCCCGGTGCCCCTCACTCTCTCCCACCTCCCCACCTCACCCAAATCCGCGACCCGGGCCTCCTGCTCTCCCCCTCACGTGTGCCGCTACCGGAGAGGGGAAGCGCGGCGCGGGACTCCTCCTCACGTGCACCGGCTCCCGCCAGCTTCCCGAACTCACCTCCTGCCCCAGCCAGATGCCACGGGGTCAAGGTAAGTCACCCACCGTCTCCCACCCACGCACCCACCCAGTCACCCACACACCCACTCACCCAGTCACTTTCACCCAGTCACCCACCCAGTCACCCACACACCCACTCAGTCACACACTCACTCAGTCACCCACCCACTCAGTAACCCACCCACCCACTCACTTAGTCACCCACCCACTCACTTAGTCACCCACTCAGTCACCCACCCACCCACTCACTCAGTCACCCACCCACACACCCACCCACCCAGTCAGTCACCCATTCACCCACCCAGTCAGTCACCCATTCACCCACCCAGTCAGTCTCCCACTCACCCACCCACTCAGTCTCCCACTCACCCACCCACTCAGTCTCCCACTCACCCACCCAGTCAGTCTCCCACTCACCCAACCAGTCAGTCTCCCACTCACCCACCCAGTCACTGACCCCACCCACCCACTCACCGACACCACCTACCCACTCACTGACCCACCCAGTCACCGACCCCAGTCACTGACCCACCCAGTTACCGACCCTGAAAAAGTCACCCAGTCACCGACCCACCCACCGACCCAAAGTCAAACCGACCCAAAGTCACCAACCCACCGACCCAAAGTCAAACCGACCCAAAGTCACCCACCCACCGACCCAAAGTCACACACCCACCGACCCAAAGTCACCCACCCACCGACCCAAAGTCAAACCGACCTAATGTCACCCACCCACCGACCCAAAGTCAAAAAACTCAAACCGACCCAAACTCACCCATCCAGTCACCGACCCAAAGTCACCCACCCACTCAGTCACCAACCCACCCACCCACTCAGTCAAGTGTCACCCACCCACCAGAGGGGTAGGGTGCGTATGTGCAAGGTGTCAGTGGCCCCTGCACTGAGCCAGAGACCCAAGTTAGGTCCAAGTTAGGCCCGCCTCCCACATAGGTTGTGGTTGCTATAGGGACTTGCCCCTTAGACAGGGACATTGGCCCGCTTTGCACCATCAGTTCAGGCATACAGCCAGGATGCGGCTGTGGATTGGCGCTTGGGGGTTTGGCACCAGACCAACCTTTAGGAGAGAGAGACTTTTACGGTGGGACACTCCTTCCAGACACCACCCAACTCGGAGGCGGACTCATCGCTGACGAGTGTGGGATCGTACGGCCTTCATCTGCAGTCTGCTTTACCGGGTGCCGGAGCATGCAACAGGTACAACAAGTGCACCAACTGTACACACGCTAGTGGGGCAGCGCTGCCTCACACACGGGTGGGAATTGCAACTTGTGGACACCAGAGTGCAACAACTCCCATCCAGGAAAAAACCGGGACACAGCATCAATCGTGGGATAAGCAGCGGAGGCTCAGCCCTCCTGTGAGCCAAAGGTAACGCACCATACACACACAGTAGCCTCCATATCTCCCAGGGGGTGGGGAAATATTGTGCTACAATTGGAGGCGCTGCTGAGAGCTCAGACCTGGGGTGCCCTATTCAGTCCAAATTAAGTCAATCTAATTCTCCAACATGCTGGTGCCCTCAAGACAGGAGGTCCATGCCTGGGCCTTCAAGGTCAAAGAGCCACCCAGCCACGGTTGCAGTGGGGAATGTCCCCGCTCTCATGTTCCAAACAGAGATCTCGGACCACTTAAAACGACTTTCTCGATCTAAGCAAAGCATGGATTAGAGAGCGCGAATTTGATAGCACATATCAGTAGAGCACGATATTACTAACGTCGGGTCAAGAAATATGCCAGGTAGATGCTCCACAGGCTCTCCATACCCAGAGGCCTCGCCCGAAGGCTACCCGCTCATATATCCTTAGTTAATAGAGATCTGGAAAATGTTCACCTCATGCCTCTCCTCAGAGGCCCCCTCTCAAGCCGCAATGTCCCCCATCTCCTCGGGGGATGGTCGACTCCTGCACCAATCGCTAGTACCCCCAACAGGGTAGACGTACCTGTACCCCGTGTAACCTTCACCCCAAGTGTCGCACTTGGGGCCCTCAGCTGGGCCAGGAGTCCCCACAGTCACCCATCCCTAGTCCAAGGGCTGGAAATGATGGTCGCTTATCAAGTGGTGGCTCCGCACTGGGATTGACCTTACCGCAACTACTGTAGGCCCTTAATATGTCTTCACAGTCACAGAATTACAGAAATCTCAAGGCCTTCTCCGGGATAGTACCCACACCTTTAGGAGAAGAAGAGTTCGAGGCTTGGAGGGAGCACGCTCTCTGCATTATAGACGAGTGTTCTTGCTCAGAGGCCGTCTAGAGACAGAGGCTGGCCGAATGCCTCCTATCCCCGGCCTCGCAACTTGTACGGATGCACCGAGACACAGATGGTGACGTTACCGCTCACGAGTTAGTGGAACTTTTAACCCAATCTTATACCAGCAAAGGCGACGAGGATGGGCTCCTGGCTCAGATTAAGGTTTTCCACCAAAAGGAGGGAGAAGCATTATCTGCATTTGCACGCAGGCTCCAACTATCCCTTTGGACACTGATCTCTAAGAAAATAATTTTGGCCGCAGTGGTGGATCAGTACCGGTTCAAACAACGGCTGATGGGATCACTACCATCACACCCAGTAGCCCTTTTGATGCGAGGCGCTCCTGCCAGTGTAGGGGAAACTAACTGGGGCCTATGGGAACGTGTATGGCCTAGTCCAAAGGCTAACTCTCCCTACGCCTGCTCCGTCTGGACTGATACGCCATCTCCAGTCAGCGGAGGATATCCTGAACGACAGGATCTCCTCCTCTTGCAGCGCCAACCTCAAGATGGCCGCTGCTTTACATGTAGTCCATATGTATGTGGCTGCGCCAACCACAACATGGCCGACACAGCTCACTAAACCCTCCCACACAACGGGACCACTGCCAGGGAGGAAGCAAGGGAGGGTACCCTGCTACATATCTTTGTAAGGATTTTGCTTGATCCATGTCGTGTTTTACTGTCAGTTCAGGTTTTCCAGACTGCCTGCCCTTTCTGCTCCAACTGGCCATTTTGTGTACTCGCAGCCTGCTATATAAGGCTGCTGTTCCTGGTGGGAGACGCCGAGCAAAGTTCTGTTTGCTGCAGCTCCGTTTGATCTTTGCTCTCACGCATTACCCTTTTGCCTATTTGGAATCCCTGTTGCTGACCCTGACCGTGACCCCGACCTCACTGCCTTCCACCTGCCCTGACCATTTGCCTGTCGCCTGGACTCTAAACCACTAACGCCAGACCTGACAGTCTGCCTACCGACTACGTATACTCCTATAGGACTCTGTCGCTGGGCTCTGGTCGGTTATTCTACATTCCTACCTCAGCCCTGTGGGTCCGCTTCCTGATTTGAGACGAGCACTGTCACAGTTTGCCTTTATTTATATTGCACCATTAATGTAAATAGCGTTTCACTGCAGTAATACATATTACATAAAAATATAAATAACAAATAATTCAAATAACACATAATGGGAAAAAAAGCTTCAAACATACCGTAAAAGTAACATTAGAAAAAGGAGTCCCTGTTCCGAAGAGCTTACAATCCAATTGGTAACTGGAAGAATGTACAGAGACAGTAGGAAGGTGTTCTGGTTTGTGCGTCTGCAATGGGCCAAGGTCGATTTACAGTAGCGGCATACTTTATTCTGACCAATGCCGGCGGCATGCCAGGATCTACTCCGGCTGCCGCCAGTCAAGACCGCACGCCGCCGCGTTTCCGACACGCACCCCCCCTCCGCTTCGGGCGCATTTTAGCCCCCCTTCCCGACCCCGAACCCGGCTCCTGCTCTGCCCCTCTGCTTCCCCGCACCCCCGCTTACTTCAATTTACACTCCAGGGGTGTCGGGGAAGCCGGGGAAGCCGGGGAAACCGGGCGCATCACCTGACAGTGACGTCACAGTGCGCCGCAACTAGCCGCGTCACCATCCTGCCGTGCGGGAAGTGTAAGAATAAATAATGTCAATACTGTATGAAGTATATAGTACCAGCCACGGACCTTCCCAAATGCTTCGTTAAGGAGGTGAGATTTAAGATATGTCTTAAAGGTGGATAGAGAGGTGCTGGTTGGATATTGAAGGGAAGGGCATTCCAGAGGTGTGGGGCAGTCAGTGAGAAAGGTTTAAGGCGGGAGAGGGCATTAGATACAAAGGGGGTAGAGAGAAGACATCCTTGAGCAGAACGAGTCATGATGGTGTATAGGCAGAAATTAGGGCTGAGATATAAGGATAGAAAGAAGAGTGTAAAGCTTTAAAAGTGAGGAGAACTGAGTGTGTGATACGGGATTTGATAGACAGACAGGAGAGGATTTTCAGCAGGGGAGGCGCTGAGACAGATTTAGGAAAAAGTAGAGTGATTTTGGCAGCAGCGTTTAGGATAGATTGTAAGGGAGACAGGTGGGAGGCAGGAAGGCTGGACAGCAGGAAGTTACAGTAGTGGAGATGGGAGAGACTGAGTGCCTGTGTCAGAGTTTTAGCAGTAGAGCAACAGAGGAAAAGGTGTACCTTTGTAATATTACGGAGGAAAAAAGCAACAAGATTTGATTACATATTGAATATGAGAGGAGAATGTAAGAGAGGAGTCAAATATGACGCTAGGCAGCATGCTTGTGATACTGGGTATACTGTATGATAGTGCTTCCAAGAGTAATGCAGAAGGAGGTTGTAGGACAAGGTTTGGGAGGAAATATGACAAGCTCCATTCTTGAGAAGTTAAGTTTGAATAGGCGGGGGCCCATCCAGGATGATATGGCAGAGAGACATTCAGAAACTGGTCTTTACAGCAAGTGTAAGGTCAGGGGTTGAAAATTAAATGTGTATGTCATCTGCATAGAGGTTATATTTGAACCCAAGAGATGTGGTAAGGTCACCTAAAGAGTGTGCACAGAGAAAAGAGAAGAGGTCCGAGGACAGAGCCCTGGGTACCCCCGCAGAGAGATCGATAGAGGAGTAGGAGGTGTTGGCAAAAGAGACACTGAAAGTACATTGAGAGAGGTAAGAGGAGATCCAGGATAGAACTTTGTTACGGATACCAAGAGTATGGCGAATGTGAAGGAGAAGAGGGTGATCCACAGTATCAAAGGCTGCAGAGAGGTCGAGTAATATGAGCAGAGTATAATGACCTCTGTCTTTGGCAGCATGGAGGTCATTGGCTATTTTAGTGAGGGCTGTTTCAGTGGAGTGAGCAGTGCGGAAGCCAGATTGTAGAGTGTCTAGGAGAGAATAGGTGGTGAGAAAATGGAACAAGCAAGAGAATACTGGGAGTTCAAGGATTTTAGAGACAAAAAGCAGGAGGGAGACAGTATGATAGCTAGAGAGACAGGTAGGGTCAAGCTTGCTGTTTCTGAGTAATGGTATGACTGTTGCATGTATGAAAGAGGAGGGAAAGGTACCAGAGTAGAGGGAGGAGTTGAAAATATGTATGAGCATAAGGATTAGAGTAGGAGCAAGAGGTTTTAGGAGATGAGGTTCTCTCTACTAGCACTGCTCTTCCAAGCCCTGACAACCACGCCTGGGTGGCCTAATCAACCACTCTTAGGCAACTACACCCATCACTTACCCCCCTCCCTCATCCCCCCCCCCCAAAAAAACTACCCATCCCCCAAGTTGACTAATTGGCAATAACCCTATTAGCCAAATGTGGGTAATAGAACTTTTGCGATCATTTTTTTTTTAATAAAAACATTTTAAAGGAAATACATTTTTTAAATCACATAATAAACAAAGTAGTTGCCCCGGGATGGGTGCATAGGCCACCCAGGGGGGTGAGGATGGGAGGGGTTAACTTCTTGATTATCTTTGTGCTAAGTAAAGCATTGTGCTTTATTAGCCACTGAGGTATCTATCTCATTGTCTTGAATATCGCATACACAGAGCAAACCCTGCTCCGATGCACTTTTGAAAACTCAAAAGGTGGAGCAAATAATCAATCAGGGTTTGGAAAGGCGATTTCGAAGAGCCAAGTCTTGAGCCATTTAGATATGGGACCCCTGCTGTGTTAATCTGTTGGGCCATTAGTCTGCTGCGGCAAAGTTTGTGAGAAATTCGGGGAATTCTCGAAAACCAATTCGGTAAATGATCGGATAACGGCAGCTGCATCTGTAAGAGTGGAATTCACCTGAGAGGACATTTTTGTTGGATGGAGTGATTTGCTTTGTGGCTACTTTCTGTATGTCGATCAGAAATATACTGAAAGGTCCCAGAGGTCAGAATATGACAGTGTCAGAGACGTTTGTACAATTATCTAGTTAAATTTTAATGGTAAGATTCTCAAAAGAAAGAAAAGTGTTTCTTTTGGTGACAGTACATTTAATATTTTCTTTATAACCCCTGGGTATGCCCAGGGCCATGTTAACAGCATTATAGGCCCCTGGGCAAAGCAGTGTACTGGGCCCTGCCTACACATCCATTCACATACTGTAACATTGCAAGCAATAAAAACGGCAAAATTTATCTCGCAAATGCAGACATGCCAACCCCCCTCTACAAGTCGTAATTTTCCTCCTTCTATCGAGTTAGCGTGAAATTTGAATGTTGAGGCGGGTGATCGGAAAATTTGTGTTAAATTATGGTCTGTGCATAGATTAGCATGCGGCCCCTATGCTTGTGGGGGCCCCGGGCAACTGCCCAGCGTGCCCATGCATTAAGACGGCACTGGGTATGCCCCCTCTGTACCCTGATGGGCTGCTGTTGGCATAAGTTTTATGGTCTTGTGGGATAATTTTGTACAGGGCAGTGTTACTGTCATTTAACTAGGTTTCAGTGATTGCAAGAATGGTTGGAAGGGGGGTAGGTAGTGTGTTTTAATATCGATAATGTATCCTATTTTTTATTACGTTACCATTTCTTACCAATGTGGCTATCTAGATCCCCATTGAGATGGCCTAGGTAGCCACAGTGACAATTAATGGCCTTTTTTTAATACGTGTTTTATGATGTTTTTTAGTGGCCAAGAGCACTATTAGCCACATTTGGCTAATAGGGTTTTTTGGATATTAGTCTATAGGGGGGCAGTAGGTTTGTTTGAGGGGAAGTAGGGGGATCAATGATATGGGTAGTTGCCCCTGGGTGAGTGGTTAGGCATTCTGGGGAATGCGGTAGGGGTTAACCTTGATAACCACGGGCATCAAATGGGTTCATGTTATTTCTACCGTAGGGTTCTGTAATAATATATATTACAAAAAGCTATGATATAAATATTATTATAGTGATCAAGATGCAGTGATTAACACATTATTAATGGTCACATTCATTCCCACATCGTGACTTCGTGCACCTGGTATATTAATACCTCAATCTTGATTAATTCCATCATAAAATGTTATCGGTGCGATATAAACTCAGTTTTAACAGATGTGCATGTATCTAGGCTACTGAGAGGTATTGTTGGTGTAAAGTTAAGGATGCATCAACTTCCACTCAGGGGAATTTTGATGCACCATTCATGTTGTTAGCTTCTTACCATATTGAATATAGGGTATACCTGCCAGCTCTTCTCATTATCCAAAAAGCGTAAAATGGCAAGAAAAGAACATTTTATTGCTCTTTATAATGTGACTGTCTGTACAAATCAGATTAGTCCTTTTCATTGAAGACTATTTTCCGCTGTCTTTGCTTTTTAATTATTTACTGCAAGTACAGTATGGATTTTGTTTTTAAAAGGAAAAACCGAGCAATAACAAAATAAGATGTTGCAACACGTTCACGCTTTTGGAGCGATTTAGAGTTCTACGCTGATCATAATCTTATTTTTGTTTGTTTTTTGTTACAAGTTTGAAAACCTCAAGAAAACCCAGCCGCGGTCATTCAGCAAATGGCGAACTCTACGGCTCTGCACAGCAATATCACCCAAGTGTCCGTCGATAGCAACAAGAACATTGAGAGTCTGAGGATGGCTTATCTAATATTGTTGGTCCTCTGCTTCTGCATCTTCTTGTACTTCCCTACAATTATACTCTGTGTCTACTTTACCACAGCTCATATTCGAGAGAACACTCGCTATGTCCTTTTTGTCTATATGCTCATTAATGACACACTGTATCTCATCCTGGGTTTTTTTCTGGTGGTGTTTAACATATACGTGATAAACCTCCCTGTGCCATTATGCATTGTCTTAGTGATTCTATCCTTAACTTCCTTTATGGCCACCCCCTATTACCTGGCAGTCATGTCTCTTGAACGCTATGTAGCCATTTGCTACCCGCTAAGACATGCACAGCTTTGCACCACACAGAGATCTCATGCTGCCATTGCAATCATATGGGCCGTGGGATTCAGCACTTGTGTTGCTGATTTCATTGCCCTGAGCTCCTCAGTTGAGACAAAGTCTTTCTCTCTCAGTGGGATTTGTGGTCGGGCAACATGGATAAAGACCCAAGTGCAAAACACCATAAAATCCATCATCTTCATCTTCAGCTTTACCATGGTGGGACTAATAATCGTGTACACGTACATCAGGATCATGCTGATTGCACGGAAGCTTAGTTCAAACAAATCATCTGCTTTCAAGGCTGGGAAAACAGTCATACTCCACGCTTTCCAGCTCCTGTTATGCATGTCCGCTTTCACCTCTCATTTTACGGAGATATACCTCAAAGATTATTTTGCTTTTTTTCCTATAACAAACTTCCTCCTATTCATGTGTCTGCCTCGGTTTCTCAGTCCTTTCATTTATGGGATTAGGGATGAAGTGTTTCGTAAATATATAATAAAGTGGCACTCTTCAGCAATCGCTTTAGGATAGACCCACCAGCGACCTTACAGTGTACAAGGTCAAGAGTTTGCGACCCGCTTGACTTTTAGTACACATGCTTCAATACACATGAAGAAGAAACCTGTGAGATTTTGAAAACCCTGCATAGAATACATCAGTAAAAAAAATTGTCAAGTACGGCACACCTGTGAGCACGTGATGTGTGTACGGGACCAGGATTAATACACAGCTCGCAAACTCGCACACTTTTCACTATCGTAAATGTCCCTCAAATGAACAATATCTCCCCTAAATTTGTCCCAATATACCATCTGTCAAAAACAGCACACAAGTGAGCACGTGACTTATATATGCAACCAGGGTTAATACACACGTCTATCCACTTCCACCAACCGAGAATTTATGTAAACTATGTAATTAATATATCTGCCAGGGTCTCAGGTGCCTGAATATTATAGAAAAAAACTATGCAGTTAACACAAAACAATCTGTTGTAGCAAAATGTGTCTAAAAATGTAAATACTCTCTCCAGAGCATGCAACAGTTCATTGAGCCCCAAAGAATTACTTATTAAAGAATTGTTTAATAATATGTAGCATAGGCTCCGGCCACTAGTTATTTTCCTGGGCCCTACCAGTGTAAGTCCTGTTAGATGCAGGTACTGGATGGGTAAATTCCTTCATAAAGACTTTGTGTGCTTTTGCAATCTTAGATACATTTGATGTATCTAAGGGTGGGCCTAGCAACAGCCAGAAAGTGTCAGCCTGAGGGATGGATACCATTTGGGTCACATACTGGATGTGATGACCTGTCAGTATCCAGATCTTTCTTGTTAGGGGGCAGCGTTACAATCATACCAAAGGGTATAAATACTGGCACTCTCATAAAAGTGGGTGTCTCTTTCCTCCCCTTGTGCAGTGAGTAACAGCTACCCTGGGTTTCACAAGGAGGCCTCAGGATGAGCACCATGCAGAAGGCCTGGTGTGGGACTCCAGCCCTACCAGTAGGGGAAGCAAGGAAAGATATGTACCTGCTGTAATATCCTGAGCATGCAATAAACACCATTGTGCCATCTATGAGAGTTATTCACTGTCTAAGGACAAAGAAAGGTGTCAGTATGGAACCTTCTTCCATCCAAAGGACCCATGCTGACTGGAGACGCTGCAGCCACGAATAAGGTACCCTGTAAACCCTGTCCTGTTCTCCCCACAACACTGCGGAGCACTCAGCCCTCTTGTTACCTCACAGGTACGAACCACCACATAATATGGAGTAGTAGACCAAATCTCACTTAGGGTGGGGGTCCAAGGGCTTCATATATATAAAAATACAATGCTTCAGATTACAGAAAAAGATAATTACAAGAACATACAGCTACAGTAAATTCAGAACAGTTTCTTAAAATAACAGGATAAAACAGAAATCTCTATACTGTACATTACAATATGTTAGGGTTTTCCACCAGAGAGGTCACTGGCGTAAAAATATAAAAATTCACGTGGTTGGTCTCAAACACACCTCTGTTGAATTCTGATTTTCATAATACCCTGCTAAGACTTATGTACTATTTTTTCCCCATTGAAAACACATACTGTAAGTCCACCCCTGTCGTAAGTCAGCTTCTAGGTTGACGGTTCTACGACTTAGAAAAATCTTGCTCTCAAAAGACGTTTAAAAAGTGCCTGGATATATAAACACACTCTTAAGTTCCCTTCTCTAACACTTAGACACACGTGAGTCATATCAGTAGATTCTGGCGATTATGATGGACGTAACCAGAATTATGACCGTTCTTGCATCTAAATTTGAGTGACAAATGGATATCTGTCCTTGGCACCTCTTACCGATGTAGTGTGTGCTACAGTTTGATTTGTATTCTTGCAACGATTACAGATATGTAACTCTTACTATGCACATTAGATGACATTACAGGATATTCTCATTTTTAATAAAATCCTCCAAGTAAACAGTGTGTGTTGCCCCCTTTCTGTGATGTACAAGGGATGTTTCAGGAATGTTTGTTTCCAATGATGCTGACAGCCTAGGTGTCTGGCAATCAATTATTGCCTTCTAAACTTATGTCCCTCTTAGTGATAGCCCCCCTGTTGCAGGGTCAATGAAACAACATGTAGTTTCTGAATTGGCTTGTTTATTTAGCCTAAAAAATGTGGCATACCAAAATAATACAGCTTCTTCTCTGCAAAACATAAACAAAACTGAAAGATCATTGCTGAGCAGGGATTTCCACTTTTTCCAACTAGAGCTGTTTAAAGTCCAAAGTATCAATATAGCAAACAGTTATTATAGGAAATACAGCAAGTATATCATTTCATTGTTTCAGTTTGTCTCACTGGGTCAGACAGCCAGGCATGTGTGAGCAGCCTGGGTTTTTAAAGCCCCTTAACGAGGCATCTGGAACCTGACCAATTAAAAAACCTTTTCCTAGCTGAATTTTAACCTGGTCACTGCTGCACTTCAAACCTACACATAGGTCTGCCAGGCAGAGGGCTGGTGTATTGTATTCACCCTGTTACATTCCTCCCCTGTTAGTGTGTGGCTAGGGCCACGCATGCCTGATGCCCGATCAACCACCCCTTCTCTAGCATGGTCTGTAACCAAGGTAAAATGAACTCCTGCCACATAATGCCTCAAGACCTCAATTGCCCACTTTACAGCGAGGCAGTCCTTCTCAATCACTGAGTAGTTTTTTTCCCTCGGGAACAATTTCCTACTCAGAAAAAGGATCGGATGTTCTACCCCCTCAAAACTGTTGTGAAAGTACTTCCCATAGCCCTATCTCTGATGCATCGGTCTGCATGATAATAGGCCTAGTAAAGTCTGGGCTTTGTGACAGAAACCAGGGGATGGTAATAAATTCCGTATATAGGGCTCCCAGGATACTAAACAGTTTCTATCCTGTTTGGCCTGGGAGTGCAGCCTTATAATACATACACTCCATCCCACAGTTTGGCAAGCGCTGGAACTGAGGGATGAGAGATCCAGACCAGAGTTTGTCTGCTGCCTGATTTCTGTCACCTGTCATGCTAATTAGGAATCAGGTATGTAAGACTGTTTTCCTGTTTGCTCTGGTCTCTCCACAAGAGCCAGGAGGCTGGAAGGCTGCTGAACTACAGAGGGGAGAAGCCTCTTCCCCAAACAGGTTCAATCTTTCTGTTCATTTGTATAAGACTGCAAAAGTACCTTGTTTTGTTGTTGGGAGTGGAAAAGCCACTTCCAACCCTGAGTCAGGGATATCTAAGTTAAGTTATCGCTCAGGTGAGCAGCTTTTGTTTTGATCTGTTTTCTGTTGTATGCACTGTGGCAGTCTCAGTGCCTGGGACTGAATAAACCAGGCATAGCCTGTTTAAAGGAACAGTACGTGACGCCTCATCATTTAACCTACCCTAAAAGACCGAGTTCTAAACAGTCCCGGACAAACGACGGAGCCCCAGAGTAAGCCGTTTGTCACATATGGTGGAGAATGCGGGCAGAACACTAAAAGGTCTGCGGGTTAAAGAACTTTAAAAAAAAAAAAGCTGTTAATAGCCCAGCAAGAGACTAATGCAAACCAGCAACGGCTGTCAATAAACCAGCAAGAGACTAATGCAAATCAGCAACAGGCGAATGCAAACCAGCAAGAGACAAACCGCTTGCTGAGAGAGGAGCAACAACGGTTCGCCCAGGGCTTACAGCAGGAACTCGAGATCCTAAGGGGGACTATCAGTAACCTTCCACTGGCAGAGGCAGCCCCAGTCCCGAAAATGACCAGGGCAAGCCACTACCTTCAGAAGATGGGACCCTCGGATGATGTGGAAGCCTATCTTCTCACGTTTGAACGCACGGCACAGAGAGAGGGATGGCCAGAAGCTGAGTGGGCTGGTCTAATCGCACCCTTCCTAAGCGGCGAACCCCAGAAGGCTTACTTTGATCTAGAGCCAGCCGAAGCTAACGTCTATGCAAATTTGAAGTTCGAGATCCTCGCCCGCCTCGGCGTAACCACGGCTGTTCGCGCCCAAAGGTTTCACGCATGGTCCTTCACGATGGATAAAGCCACCCGAAGCCAGATGTATGACCTCATCCACCTCGCCCGGAAGTGGCTACAACCCGAGATCAACTCAGCCAGCCACATCGTGGAACGGTTGGTCATGGACCAGTTCTTGAGAAAACTTCCCTCTGCCTTACGCCGTTGGGTCAGTCGGAGTGACCCCCACAATGCGGATGAGCTTGTGGCTCTCGTAGAAAGGTACAATGCAGCAGAAGAGAACCCGCAACCCACAGTTGTGGAGCAACCCCACTACCCAAGGTTCCAGGACTCTTCCAGAGACGGTAAAAGGGTACCGGGGTTAAGGGGCGCTGAAGAGCGGCGACCACCTTCACGCGGCACCAGCAACAGTGGTTCGCACACTAAGGGCAATAGCCAACATGGGGAGCCGGGAAAAGGCTCTAAGTGGGACACAGACTATGTACCTAAATGTGTAAATTGTCATGAGAGGGGCCACACAGCAAAAATCTGCCCACTAAATGATGAGCCCATGCAATGCAACAGCGTGGAACCTTATGCGCTGTTGTCCCAATGTATGGGCCCTAGCCCAGAGGACCCCTTGAATAACCATTTGTGGGCATTTGTAAAGGTTAATGGTAGGAGGGTTCGGGCACTTCTTGACTCTGGGAGCATGGTCACACTAGTGTCCGAATACCTCTTGCCCATTAAGAAGAAACAGGGAAACAGTTCACAAAGAGTGGCAATTTGTTGTATACATGGGGATAATCATGAATATTCCACTGTTGATGTTTTTTTTGAAACAGAGTTTGGTTCTTTAGATTTCAAGGTGGGTATTGTACCCAAACTGGCACATGATGTGTTAATAGGGACCGACTTTCCCCATTTTCTAAAAATGTGGTCCCCCGCTCAGAATAGCGCCCAGAGTTCAATAGCGGACCATAACGAAGTATTAGAAGAAACAAATCCTTTCCCTTTTTCAGAAATGGAGGTTGACGAGGGCCCAAATAAGAAGGGGGAAAAGGAGGAGTGCTGTAAAATTCCCTTCCCCATCACTACTTTGGTAGGGAATACCCCAAATCAAGATGTTGAGCAGACACTTACCACCCCAGAACCGGATAAGACCCTCGCTGACCTAGAGGTCAGTCCTGGGAGTTTTAAGAAGGCCCAGTGGGAGGACCCCACATTAGCGGTAGCAAGGGGAAATATACGGGACCAGAATAGTACTCCTGGCCAACCAGATAGGTCGCTTGATTACCCCTACTTCGAGGTAGAGAACGACCTAGTATATCGGGTTGATAAAAGGAAATCAGTTACAACTAAACAATTGTTGGTACCACGGACATTCCGTAACGTAGTATTACACCTCGCACATAGTCATCCATTGGGGGGACACCTAGGGGTGGAAAAGACAAAAGAAAAGGTTCTCCGAAGCTTCTATTGGCCTGGGGTTCTGGCAGAAATTACGAATTATTGTTCCTCATGCCCAGAATGTCAGATCACCGATCCGTTCAAGGCGTACCGCAGCCCATTGGTACCCCTTCCCATAATAGAGGTACCATTTGACCGGATTGCTATGGATCTAGTAGGACCCTTAATAAAGTCTGCTAGGGGACATCAGCATATATTGGTAATATTGGATTATGCCACCCGATATCCGGAGGCAGTTCCCCTACGTAGCACCTCTGCTAAAAACATAGCAAAAGAGTTAGTAGTTCTGTTTTCCCGGGTCGGAATTCCTAAAGAGATTCTATCTGACCAGGGAACACCGTTTATGTCCCAAGTAACAAAAGAGCTATGTAAACTCCTAAAAATCAAGCATCTCAGAACCTCAGTCTATCATCCACAAACAGATGGTTTAGTGGAAAGGTTCAATAAAACCTTAAAGAGCATGTTACGGCGGGCGGTTGATAAAGATGGGAAAAACTGGGATTGTTTGTTACCGTACCTGTTATTTGCCATTAGGGAAGTTCCCCAATCATCCACAGGCTTCTCCCCGTTTGAACTATTGTATGGCCGACACCCAAGGGGCTTATTGGATATAGCCAAAGAGACTTGGGAACATGAGGTTACCCCTTACAGAAGTGTAATAGAGCATGTTGCCCAGATGCAGGACCGCATAGCTGCAGTCCTACCCATGGTGAGGGAACACATGGAGAAAGCTCAAGAAGCACAGAGGAATACGTATAATAAGGGTGCTAGGGTCAGAATTTTTTTTCCAGGTGATAGGGTACTAGTTCTGGTTCCCACCGTGGAGAGTAAATTCCTTGCTAAATGGCATGGGCCATATGAGGTCTTGGAAAGAGTGGGAGAAGTAAATTATAAGGTAAGACAGCCAGGTAGGAGGAAACCTGAGCAAATTTACCATATAA
This sequence comes from Ascaphus truei, assembly GCF_040206685.1. NCBI lineage: Eukaryota > Metazoa > Chordata > Amphibia > Anura > Ascaphidae > Ascaphus > Ascaphus truei. The sequence goes on along the minus strand of NC_134485.1, from coordinate 419,703,642 downwards.
ACCTACTCAAGCCCTGGAAAGATAGAGAAGTCTTGTTAACCCTAGTACCCCCAGGTCCGTCAGAGAATCAAGAAACTGACCCAGAGGTTAGCATAGCTGAAACCCTGTCTGTTCATCAGAAACGAGAGGTTCAGAATTTAGTGAGAAGAAACAAAGAAATCTTCTCTATACAGCCAGGTAGAACTAGCGTAATTGAACATGACCTAGTCTCTGAACCGGGGGTCCGAGTTAACCTTAAACCGTACCGAATCCCGGAGGCCAAAAGAAAGGCTATAAGTTTAGAGGTTAAAAAAATGCTAAAACTAGGTGTAATTGAGGAATCCCAAAGTGGGTGGAACAGCCCTATAGTCTTAGTCCCAAAGCCAGATGGTACAACAAGGTTTTGTAATGACTACCGGAAACTAAACGCGGTGTCAAAATTTGATACTTATCCTATGCCCAGGGTAGATGAACTTGTAGAGAGACTGGGCAAAGCCCGATATCTCACAACCCTAGACCTAACAAAAGGGTACTGGCAGGTTCCCCTCACAGAAAGGGCAAAAGAAAAGACAGCCTTCTCAACCCCAGACGGCCTCTTTCAGTATAAGGTGTTGCCTTTTGGCTTACATGGAGCTCCCGCCACATTCCAAAGAATGATGGATAAAATTTTAAAACCACATGCTCAGTATGCTGCCGCCTACCTGGATGATGTGGTAATCCATAGTGAGGATTGGCAATCCCACCTTCCAAAGGTCCAAGCTGTGCTTGACGCAGTCCGGTCTGCTGGACTAACTGCTAACCCCGCTAAATGCACTATTGGTCTGGAGGAGGCCAAGTATCTGGGATATTCTATTGACAGAGGTTTACTCAAACCCCAAACACTCAAAGTGGAGGCGATACAAAATTGGCCAAGGCCAGTTACAAAAAAACAAGTAAGGACCTTTTTGGGGTTAATTGGGTACTATAGAAGGTTTATTCCCAATTTTGCAACTAAGGCAACCCCACTAACTGACCTCACAAAAGCAAGAGGACCGCTAATGGTAAAGTGGTCCCCCGAAACCGAACAAGCCTTTAGAAGCCTGAAAGAAGCTCTCTGTGCCCAACCAGTGTTGGTCACACCTGACTTCTCCAAAGAGTTCGTAGTCCAAACCGACGCATCTGAGGTAGGGCTGGGGGCGGTACTCTCCCAGGAGTCTCAAGGTGAGGAGCACCCCATCCTTTATTTAAGTAGGAAACTAAATCCCCAGGAGAAAAATTACTCCATAGTAGAGAAAGAGTGTCTCGCAATAAAGTGGGCTGTAGAGACGCTCAAATACTACCTGTTGGGGAGAAAATTCCGGTTGGTCACAGATCATGCACCCCTTACCTGGATGTGTCAAAACAGGGAAAAGAATGCTAGAGTGACCAGGTGGTTCCTAAGCCTACAACCCTTTAAATTTTCTGTGGAACACAGGTCAGGGCACAAACATGGCAATGCTGACGGGTTGTCAAGGATGCACTCCCTAATATCCATGGTCGCTCATCCCTCGAGGTCTGAGCTGGGGGGGAGGATATGTGACAGAAACCAGGGGATGGTAATAAATTCCGTATATAGGGCTCCCAGGATACTAAACAGTTTCTATCCTGTTTGGCCTGGGAGTGCAGCCTTATAATACATACACTCCATCCCACAGTTTGGCAAGCGCTGGAACTAAGGGATGAGAGATCCAGACCAGAGTTTGTCTGCTGCCTGATTTCTGTCACCTGTCATGCTAATTAGGAATCAGGTATGTAAGACTGTTTTCCTGTTTGCTCTGGTCTCTCCACAAGAGCCAGGAGGCTGGAAGGCTGCTGAACTACAGAGGGGAGAAGCCTCTTCCCCAAACAGGTTCAATCTTTCTGTTCATTTGTATAAGACTGCAAAAGTACCTTGTTTTGTTGTTGGGAGTGGAAAAGCCACTTCCAACCCTGAGTCAGGGATATCTAAGTTAAGTTATCGCTCAGGTGAGCAGCTTTTGTTTTGATCTGTTTTCTGTTGTAAGCACTGTGGCAGTCTCAGTGCCTGGGACTGAATAAACCAGGCATAGCCTGTTTAAAGGAACAGTACGTGACGCCTCATCATTTAACCTACCCTAAAAGACCGTGTTCTAAACAGTCCCGGACAAACGACGGAGCCCCAGAGTAAGCCTTTTGTCACAGCTTCTAATGTATGTATGTATGTATTTCTTTATTTATATACCGACATTAATGTACATAGCGCTTCACAGTAGTAATACACGTGACAATCATAAATAACAAATAAAAAAAATAACAGATCATGGGAATAAGTGCTTCAGACTTAAAAAATTACATTTAGGAAGTGGAGACCCTGATCTGTGAAGCTTACAATCGAATTGGTAGGTAGGAAGCATGTACAGAGACAGTAGAATGGCATTCTGGTAAGTGTGTCTGCAAGGGGCCAAGCTTCATGTATCAGGTGTATAGTATTAGCCGCGGAGCTACTCATATGCTTCGTTAAGCAGGTGTGTTTTAAGGTGGGTCTTAAAGGTAAATATAGAGGGTGCTAGTCGGGTGTGGAGGGGAGCAGCATTCCAGAGGTGTGGGGCAGTCAGTGAGAAAGGTATAAGGCGGGAGCTTCTGGGTTTTAAAAACAGCTGTTGTAATACATTTCACAGTAGAAAGAACATTATTCTCGCCACCTTATAGATGGTGGGAGACGCACAGACATTTTTATTAAAATCCCAGGGTTACTGCCATTATTGGGTTGCCGAGCTGATAATCTACAATCCCCAATAAGGCTCAGGGGCACCCATCTGGGCAAAATACCTTTATTTACTGGCCTGGTTACCCCTTCACCGTCACAACCCCCTCTCCACCCAATGCTTTACTGATGTCATCATACATGATGTCACAAATGAAATCACTGATGACATCACATATGACATGATCTCATTACATCAGTGAATTTTGGATGCATCCCCAAAGAACCAGGCTTCTCCTGGCCAGTTCTTCCCAAGCCCACTCCTCAAACATTAGGCTTTTCTGGACCCTTCTTCCCCCCCCCCCCCCCAAACATCACACCTTCGATTCCTCTCTCCTCTCGCTCCCCAGAAACATCAAGCCTCTCCAATCCCTTCACTCTCTCAACCCCCCGCCCCCACACACATACACGTATATGGCTTCTCTGAACCCTCTCTTCTCTTACCCCACTAGCATTAGGTTTCTCTGGTGCCTTTCTCCACCCGCCAACTAGAGGCGTGAGGCATGTCCAATCCTTTTGTCTTCCTTACATCAAGCTTTCTCACTACCCCCCTCCGCTTCTGTGAACCCTTTGTTTTCCTTGCCTCCCTGATATCAGCGTTCTGCTGACCTTTTATCACAACCACATCTCCACACGCATCAGTCCGCTCTTATGTATGTATATCTTTATTTACAGTATATAGCGCCTACTGCTGTACCTACAGTGGCGCTTTACAAGAGAGACATTGCAGTACAGTAAATTATAGCACAATAACCATAAGTGCAGCAAATAAGAGCAGACAAAAGTAAAATAAATTGGTTGGTTGTAAAATAAATTTGCTTGGTTGTTATGATACAGTAGCTTTGGAGGAATTAAGAGTTAATAATGCTGGTCGGAGTGGAAATTGTCCACTGTGCTATAGTAGTTGTCTTTAGTGTGCTACATCCATCCTCACGTGTTGAAGGGTAGATTATAGTGATGGTCTAAGGGAAATAATATAAAGATATAAATCAAAAATTAATACAAAGTGTAAGGGATAACTATTTTCCAAAAGAGTCTAAATAATACAGTGAAATATCAAATAAACAAATGTAATCAGCTAATTAAATGTAATGTAAATGTAACTGCCTTGATGAAGTGATTGATATCACGAAACGCGTAGGGTTGGCGGTGTTTCCTGAAGTTTGGCTGGTAGCCCATATTCTTGTGGTGAAGTCCTGGTCCCTCCGGTTATCAAAAAAATTGCTGCGGAGATTGATTGCACTGTGGGTGACGTCACAGCAACTGTACCGACAGTGTACACAGCACTTAAGGATCTGGACTACGCAGGCCCTGACAGGAACCTCTGAGTGGTCACCACTCTTCCCCTTAAAAGTGTGAAGGCTTTTAGTTAGGACACAATGTAAGTGAAAAAACATGTGTTTTTATGTCTTTTTTTTATTAAAACTGTACTTCTCTA
>NC_134485.1:419354411-419399285 GCF_040206685.1 Ascaphus truei | reverse complement strand
AAAGTAACCCGCGTCTCCAGATTTCCCTTTGGATAACTATGTTACATTCGAGCTTGTTGAGCACCGCAGCTCTGCTTTATTACTCTCACTCTGAGCTTGTACGGAGCCACAGAACAGCCGCCCCCAACCATTGCACTGTCCCGTGCCAGCCCCGGAAGTATATATGCACTGATCACTGATCGCTGCTCTTAGCCACATGGGAATACAGGGGGATCACACGTTCCAGGGTTTGCAGATCTCCAGAAGCACGCGGTGTAATATTCCTTGTACACACTTCCCCCAGTTGAGAGGATCCGTGTTCTGTTACAGGGAGCCCTCTGACAGAGCGGGCAGTATCTACCCCCAGTTGCTGCGTGTCCTTTGCTGTTGCTGGCAGTACTTCCCCAGTAACTACCCCAGTAATTGAGAACACAGATGAACCAACGTGGAACTTTCAGCACCAAGTAAGGTAAGCGACGTATACTTTCTTTTATCAGCCCTACTGACGGCCAGGGGGTTATATCGGCATATAACATATATATTGGCTCTTCAGCAAAGGTGGCTCAATCAGTGTCTCAATCGCATGTGCTGAAGCAGGGACATCCTTAAAACCTGGCCTGGTGGTGGCCCTCGAGGACTGGAGTTGGCCGCCCCTGGTGTAAATTAACCCTTCCTTAATGATATTGTGTGTTTAGCTTTAGCAGACTGGGTTGAAAAGCATTAACTTCTTCACAACCTGGCATTGCTTTATATTATTGACTAGCATTCCTTTATCCCATGAGAAAGACAACCCTGCCTAATACTACAGTCCGACGTGTGGTTGTCTATGAAGAAGAGACATAAGACTTCTTTCCGCCTCCTCAATCGAATATAGAAAAGATCCGCTCAAAACAAACGTATATAAGGGGTTAAACCTCTAAGGTGGTGCTTAACTTGGGAATATTCCATTGAAAATAACCAAATCGAAAATAAGCCAGAGGCATTAGCATTAAGAAGCACACGAAACCTCCACATTATTAATATTAATTGGTAATTATTATTATTACCCTCTCCTTGTTATCATAGGCTGACCAAAGAACTTCTCCTTGACCCGCAGCAAACCTTAGTGTTCAAAGTGTGGCACAAACACGGTAAGCTCCGAGCTCCCGGCAGTGGCACGTGAACGTGGCTACAGTATGTTAGCTACGTGTACACTGCCCATTACTAGGGTGTCCAACATGGGAAATGGGATTTTAAGTCTGCCGGGCTAGATATCCGGTCCATAGGAAGCCTGGCAGGGTTTAGTTTGATTCACATGCAATGTTTTATAGAACCAAAATCTGTTTTGCAAATGCATGCAGGGTAAAATTGGAGGAAACTCTTATTTATTTGATAAATAGTTATTTTTTTTAAGGCGGTTTCTAGCAAAAGAGCACACATTTTCATCTATATGCCATTAAAAGAATGGTACATGTTTACAATGGCGTGTGATCAGGGTACAAATGAAGAAAATAAAGGCAAGATGTGAAACGGCCACGTGCTGGGACAGCAAATCTAACCCCTTAAGTGCCCCGTGGGTTATGTTGCCAGAGATCCCTCAGCTCATAAAGTACGTTGAGAGCGGGGCCAATTGTATAGTCTAAGACAGGAGTGGCCAACTCCAGTCTTCAAGGGCCACCAACAGGTCAGGTCAACCTGACTGGAGTTGGCCACCCCTGGTCATGTGATATGAACATTGTACGGGCAGCTGCCATTCAGGTGTTTGGACATATTTGCTTATATTTGTGATTTTCGGCGGATATCGTTATGGAAATCCAAGAAGGTAACGTCTCTCTCCCCGCAGATGTGGAGCGGGTGCTGGGGTTTGCCTCTGTGGATCTCTCTCCGCTCCTTTCTGGCTTCCAGTCAGTCTGCGGCTGGTACAATATTGGGGACTTTGCGGGACAGTGCCAGGGCCAAGTGAAAGTGTCCATCACCCCCCTGGAAAGCATAGTGCATTTGAAAGAGGAAAGACGGGTTAGGAGTGAGTCAGCGGCAGCGCATCCCGAGGTGCGTAACAAATGCATGAGAAGAACGGTGTAACTGACTGGATCTGTTTGGGGAAGCGGAGCAGTCAGTAAGGGGGCTGCGATAGTAATGTAACTGCACTGGCATCCCAGATATTTGTAGTTCATTAACGTTTCTTTTTTTAAAGTTCTTTTATTTCTTCATAGAGACCCCAAAAAACAATTGTATTGTCTGATTACTTTTATTGTGTGTGTGTGTGTGTGTGTGTGTGTGTGTGTGTGTGTGTGTGTGTGTGTGTGTGTGTGTGTGTGTGTGTGTGTGTGTGTATTTTATTTTGCTAAAACATTACTATGGACAATTATTGTTCCCCGTTTTATTTCATTCACCTCGTTGTCTCTTGTTGTGCTCGAGACACTTAAATCTCATGTAACACGCATGTTGCTGCATGGACTGTTCTTGCATTGTTTTATTTATAATACTACATCAATCCGAATGAGCCTCCTGATCTGTAATGTTAGTGTCACAGCATTGGCTTCTGTATTCCAGGTCACATCACAGAGGTCTTTTCTGTATCAGCCCAACCCAGCTTTTTGTGGGTCCAACTACAGCATCAGCCGATCACACGAGCTGACCGGCGTGAGCTCCAAACCCAACTCTGACTTCCAGGCTTCTGAGAGGTAAACTGTGCTTGTGATTGAATAATGATGCGCCATATATAATGTAAACACTAGCACATCATTTATTTGCCACTCAGTTTGTTATTCTCTCTCTCCTTCTCTCCATCTCTCTCCCCCCTCTCTATCTCCCACTCTCTCCCCTCCTTCACTCTCTCCCCTCCTTCACTCTCTCCCCTCACTCACTCTCTCCCCCCTCACTCACTCACTCACTCTGTCCCCCCTCACTTACTCTCTCCCCCCTCACTTACTCTCTCCCCCCTCCCTCCATCTCTCTCTCCCCCCTCCCTCCATCTCTCTCTCCCCCCTCCATCTCTCTCTCCCCCCTCTCTCTCTCCCCTTCTGGTAGCTAATACTGTGCTTCAAAACAGAGGGTCATTCATTGCCCGGGCTAGATTACTACAGCGTTACTAGCATCAACTCTTCCCCTGTTAATCTTCTCTCTTACAATCATGTATCTATACTTTGGTTATTTAGACATGTGTTGTGTCTACCTCTGGCGGTGAAAGGGTTCATTTGTGATATGCCGTGTGGGGAGGGGGGTGTATCATAGCAAATTTGGAGCAAAATTGACAGATTGCTTCTTTTTATTATGTGACAGTATATCCAGGTGTTTGCTCCAAGTTTTGACCTGTTTGTGTCACCTTGTGGTTTGGGGAGGGACAATAGGAGGCGTTAGGGAGGGTATAAACGACGCACAGATTATCGGAGATGCTGCAAACTCTGCGTCTCTTCTGTATCTTGTATTTGTGTCTAAGGAATGTGCCGGGTCTGAGGCGGCACAAACAATGCATAACAATTTGTATCAAATGTAAGGATCACTTTCATGCATTCGGCACAAATGCGAGCAGAAAATGGCATTACGCGCCAAAACATCCCTTTTCCGTAAAACTCCACATACATGGTTGGCGCCACTTAAAAAATATATAAATACCTACTGCTCATAACACTACATACCGGTGTGCAGCAGCAAACCGAAATAGAACGTTCCCGTGGTCACCTAACCCTTGTATCAGAGGTGCACTAAATAAAGAGACTGCCCAGTAATTCTACCAGCGGAAAATTAAATATACCGACACACTCAATTCAAATAGATAAAAACAAGAAAAACGAGCGCAAAGATACTGAATATAAACACAGAGTATACTTAATCTTGAATATTCCGGTGATGAATGAATAGTCCTGTGATGGGTGCCGCAGACGTTGTGGGTTCGATCCAAATTCACTGTTGTAGTAGCAAAAAAAGGGGGTACCTCCGATGCGCACTCTCATCCGAAGGTGATAGGAAAAAACACAGAAAAACACATAGTGTGATACTGTATGGTGAGTCAAATATAAATGAAAGATATAGTGCTTAAACTCTTTATGAGTATAATGCAGGCCTTTCGGTTGTTAAGAAGTAACCAGCTTATATGATGTAGTGCGTAGTCCCTTAGAGGGCAGGATGAATCAAGCAAGCTAGCAGGATCAGACAGGCCCCCAGGGTCAGGTAGTGGAAGGGTCAGTCCAGAAAAAACCCCTATGTTCGGTGCACCCCTGTGATGGCCATACACATGGAGGCACTTGATACAGGTGTATAAAATGTCCAGGTAGAGCCCTCTACTCCTCTGCTCCAGCCGGCAAATGCTTAGTCTTGGTAGTGTGGCCCTGTGAGTTTAAGCACTATATCTTTCAATTCAAACGTCAATGTTAATTGTGTTTCCTATAAGGACTTTTATGTCCTTGAATAACCTTCGTACAGTGATTTATTTTTTAGACGTTGGTCACGTTCCATGCCACTGATTTTATATATGTAGATAATAAAACCTTCCATACCCAATGACCAAAATCTGCTGTGAGCCCTCACGTTAGCTTGTATGGGTGTGTTATTAGAGGTGATGTTTCCGGGCTCCCGTTTCTCCGTCACGAAGAACACATGGAGAACGTCCGGCGGTTCCACGAGTCCCTGCAGCAAGTGGAACGTAACCCGCACAGCACTGAGCATCTGGATGCGCTCACACAGTCGTCACGCCCCTCGCTCCTACCTGCTCTCCGGTGAGGGGGAAACGTATAACACCGGGGAGGGGCCAGATTGCCAGGTCTAGAACAATCACTGCACATTTACACTTAGCTCCTCACATAATTAGCTGTATCCAGCGTAGCACGGGCATCTTCTCCCCTCCAGATGCATGTAGCCATTTGCTTTTAATGTAAACTGATATACAGAGTATGATACTTCTGGGGGGTTTTCTGTGTAACTAAGATCCTGGCTTCCGAAGTAGAACCCAATTTTGAGACTGATGGCCATATTTACTAAACCGTGCTCATCCTTGGCACACCACATTCATGTAAATGGGCCTTAATGTGTGCTAAAACTTGATACCAGTTAATAAATATGGGCCAGTGTGTCAACTTGTTATGAACAGAAGTTAACAGCATTTGAATAACCTTGTTACCCACTGTGTTTTTATGTCCATTAGCTGGGAAGTCATTTCAACTCTGACCAATTTATGTCTGGTTTGTGTTTTCCTAAAGCCTTATTTATAACCAGGATTTAGACATTTCCATATCACCACTTCGTGGCTCCAGGTTTTCTTGTTAAACGAGAGTTTATCTTCCGTTTGCAGAAAAAACATGAGTGAACTTGATGAAATTCAGAAATACTTCAATCAGAAGCTGTACAGATCCCTCTCCAGCCCTGGCCCTGGGGGTCCTTCCATGCAGAATCAGGGGAGCGAGGTAGAGACTTCCAACTCCATTCCCACCGCAGAGGAGTCGGACACTCAGCTACTGCTGAAGAAATCCAATCTACTGGTTTCCCAAGTCAGCAGCCTTATCACAGGTAAGCAAAGGGTGCGCTTCACATGCATCTGTCTACAGATTTCTACTCGTGGCATGTGGGAGTATTATACAGTAGCAGTTAAACAAATCAATCACAAAATGTACATTTGTTACAAGGCCGACTTCATAAGGTGGGTTACCACCATACCAGTCCCACTTTATCAGTAAGTACTACTTGTAATGCATTCTCGCTGCATCCATTATTTGGCTCGAGAAATCTATTCCGATAGAACATGGAAACAATCTTATAGACACGTTGAACCTGAAATCAACCACTTTTTACTCCTGCAGTGCCTGGAAACATTGTCAATAAGCTTAGTTCTATTAAATGTTTTATTAAGTGTTGCCCTGTCAATGTGTATCTGACATTTCAAATCGAAATTTATGGGACATAGAAATTCACAGCTGACAAGGACCCCTAGATCTGTGATTCTCAGCCCCCCCCCCAACAAGTCAGCTTTTAAGGATATCTCAGCGTCAGCACAGGTGGCTCAATCAGTAACTCAATCGAAGACTGCACCAATGATTGAGCCACCTGTGCTGAAGCAGGGACTGATTGAGCCACCTGTGCTGAAGCTGGGATATCCTTAAAACCTGACCTGTTGGAGTGTATGAGGACTGCAGTTGAGAACCACTGTCTTAGGCAGCCTGGGCTGTCCATACATGTTGTGAAGACTCGGACACAAGGTTATCTAGCATACATCATTTTTAACAAGGTGGGTTCCAAACGGAACCTGAAAAGATCCTATATCTAGCAGTCGCTGTGGAAAGAGATAGATTGACTCCTAGTCCGTGAGATACCAAATGTCTCTGCAAGGGGGTCGCTAGACCCAGGGCTAGCCAGAAACTGACATATATAATATATATGTCCACATAAGACTAAAAAAGTTCAAAACATTATAACATTTTATTTTCATAATGGTAAATGAATAAGCAAGTCACCCACAATTGTTTATCCTACATATAGCAGAAAAAGTCAGGGAACTATTGGAGTATATCTCTTCCATTTCTTTCCATTTCTAGTTTTCACGACATATGCTCGGAGACTATTGAGTATTCTCACTGCCCTTTCAATGAAGAAGTTCCTCACATTTCTCCTCCTGCTTTAGAGCATGACCTCTCCTAGTATTCCTTAATATAGGAATACTACATTCCTATATTAATACTACTGCTTAATAGTATTCCTTAATATAGTAAAGAACCTAGAAACAAAAACGGTATCAGAGGCCTCCTACATATCCAGTCACCTGCTGAATAAACCGTGCTGGGGCGAGAGTTGCTCCTGCTCTCAATAGAATTGAGAGCAGGACTCGCGACGAGCGATAAGGCACGCCCCCCGGCGGTTCAGCCAATGAGGGCGAACCTGTCGGGTGATGTCATGGCCACGCCCCCGTCACTCCCCCGCCACGCCCCCCACCCGGTCTCTCTTCCTGCAGTGAGCTGCAGACCGGGGAATCGGCTGAACATGCCGCCAATCTCGCGGGCGCGCGTTGCTGCGGAGTTACCGGAGCCTTAGCCTAATTCAGGATTTCATCGCATGTCCACATAGCAATGGGATTCTTACCCAAAAAGCTTGCAATTTCATGTTTGCTACTGTAGACATAGAGGTTCAATTATGTTCACATGGTTATTATACACGGGAAGGGGCTTGTTCTGAAACTCGCGCTGCAGAAGTAATTGATCTTCTTTTGAGAACGTCAACTGATCTATTTTGATCTTATGATGATGATATGCAGGGCCCACAAACTACTGTGATGTCACCGATAACGCGACCCTTCTGCTTTCCATGTGACCGTGGGACATTGCTTAGAAATGGGTTGCAGGTCTCCCGGCAGTAAATAATTAAACCGTTGTCAAGCTCCATTTCTAAACTCTCTTTTTAAAGAAGTGTATTTTACGTCTTACAATGAGCATTAGTTATTAGTATCTTTCTCTGTTTCATGCTGGCGCCCAGACATTTTTGCTAGTACTTTTATATAACAAAAACAATGCTGGCTGTTTCTTGTTATATTTTGAATATTTTTTTAATGTTTTGATTGTGTTTCATCTTTTGACAAAATAGTATGATGGACCCCATAGTGCTTTAACTTCAGCTGCTTGATTGTTCTCTGTATCCAATGGTGTTCTGTTTTAGTATTTAACGCCATTGCTGTTAAAAAAGCCTGCTCACGTTTTTCTGTGCTTAATTATAGTTTACTCTTACCTATGGAATAGAAAAGTCTTCAGATCCCCTTTTTCATGTATAACCATAACCAGACTCTTGTTTTTCCATAGCTATAATTATAAAGTCCTACTTTGTATAACAGTGCATTATGGGTAGAAGTGAATGTGAAAAGACTGTTTTTGTTTTTAGGTTCCCTTAATCTTTGCTTCACCTTATAAATTTCCTAGACTGCTGTTTCTTTGTTCTCGCAAATGGTCCCTTTTTGGCCTCTCGCTTCCTTATCTATTTACTCCCTCTTGTAGGGTTAGACAAGAGATGTGCAGCTTCTAGCCTTGGAAAGGGATGAGGGGGGGGGGGGGGAGATGAGTTTGCCATGTATCATATCTTTTCTGCTTAGACTGCTAAAATATACCAATATGTATAACAAGAAACTATGTAGATGCTAAGATGAGAAGTAAGACGCCCAATGTTGTAGTATATACTGACGTTGTGAAATGATGCATTCACGCCTCCTGGCTTAGGGTATAAAAGAAGACTGCTTAGGGCTACCTCTGTGAATTTGTGATAATCAAACGGGAAGGTTTGACTATGTAAATGCCACTCTGGCTTGCAGCTGAAGCAATATTAAATTTTCCAATGGATTGCTTTACCTAAAATCAGAGTGGACTTCATTTCTTCCACATACCTTCGTTGCTATTTTTCCTAATCATAATTAAAAAACTAGCCAATTGCTTTCTTTTTAAATATATGGTTTTTAAAAAAACTATTTTGTTTCATTAGATCTCCAGGGAGTACATAAAATTACAAGAGCACCGTCCAGCATACTTGATGGTAACAGTGGTATTCAGCATCTAGATGTGAAAAGACAATCAAGTATGCAGTACCAACAGGGGGAAGTTGGGAGACCCGTGGATCATGAAGGGCTGTTTACAAATGAAAGAGAGCGTGACCATGTAGACACTCAACCTTTTTCTTCGGTGGATTCATCTACTTATAGAGGAGGCATGCTGGATGAGTTTGTGGAGCAAGGTGAAGAAGAAAGCCACTTACTTGTGCATGACCACCACGAAGAGATGGACGAACATAGCGTCCAGTCATGTAGTGATGAGGATTATGAGGAAGATGTTATCGAGCCAAGAACTCTCAATGAAATTACCACCATGACGGATCGAACCAGCCCCTGGTCCAGTATTTTATCAGACACTGAGCCAGATTTTGTGAAACAACCCAAAAATGGAAGACCTCAAGAGCAACCAGTGGAGGCTTTGGCCAGTGAAGATCACAGTGTAGAAACTGGGCTTTTTTCAGCCTTCCACCAGGATGATCAGAGTAGCATCCCCAGCACTGCAAGATCTGGTGATTCTCAGGCCACAGAAGGAGATGCTGAGTTCGTAGTCAGAAAGATCAGCAGTGGACTAAATGATGACATTGAGTCAATTGAGATATTTCAGGGTTCACAGTCATCTGGAAGGCATCGAGCAGAGGAAGGAGTTTTGGAAGGGGCTGAAACTGATGTGATGGACAGAATGAGGGATGAAGACAGTGAAGAGTCATGTTTAGAATTTCGAACAGGTGCCAATGGGACATCCTGGGGTAGTGGTGACGCTGGGCAGTCCCAAGTACTTCACATGAACAAAATCAGAGAAACCAACCCTCTTGTAGCCCGGCAGTCAAATGATCTTCAGTCAGGATATCCATATGTACATTCTGAGTCTTCACAACAGAGCACAAGTCCTTCTGACAAGAGCTGTGTAGAACTGCCTGATGGGCCTGGGAATACAACCATCAAATCCATGGACCTATTGTATCCTTTAATCTGTCGGTCTTTTTGTGAGAAGCATTTGTGCAGTATGCCTGGTCTTTCCCTGTTACTGTTCCTAATCTGTGTTCAGGGAAGCCAAGCCAGCAGCATCTGCATGAAAGGCCGCAGGTTCTGCAGTGTAAACCTCATCATTGTGACACCGAGGGTGACATCCCTTGCCTAATTGTGATGTAATCTGGTGACACGCCTTGCTCAATTGTGATGTAATCCAGTGAGCTGGGTTAGGAATATGGTCTAAATGTACATAGGGCCACACACATATAATTGCTGAAGGTACACATAAGGGGGTGATGTTACCGTGGAGTTTGTACTGAGCAAGTTGCTGTCTATTGGCCATGGCAACCAGCATTCTTCCTGCAACAAGGAACCAGGAGATACAAATCCACACAAGATATTGTTTTGTGTGGCTGAAAAGTATCCTATACTGATTACATTACAGAGACTGTTTCCTTTCAGCCACGTAGATGCGTTCAGAACACAGCAACTTTAATGCACTGCTGAATATCGGGGTAGCCAGATCCTTCTAGTACACCATAGTTTTATTTCTTAACCTGTTCTGTCCAGACCTGAACCATTGCTTTTTCCGAATTTCTTCCTTCCGCCCCAGGACTTGGAAGCTTCCATGAGAATGATGAGCTTGTCTCCTGCTCTCCCAGTAGCCACAGCTCAAAAGGTATGTGAGATCTGTCTCTTTTTTTTTTAAGGAGCTTTTTACGCTGGAACCTTAAATATGTCACTACTTAGAAATGACTATAACATCAGGGTGTTATTCTGTAGAAACCTGGTAAATACACTGTTTGCTGTCTAGAAGTCTGTTTGATCCAGAACCTTCTGGGATCTCCCTTTGATGAATGTGGGATCTAATGAGGGGGTTCTCATTATTAGGGAAGGGTTCACTTTTAGCAGTGAACCCTGAACAGGGGAGATCTTTAAAAAACACAACTATAATAAACTGTTTAATTTGAACATTCTATTTGTGTGAGAATTGGTCAAATATTAATTGTGCAACAAAAATGTGAAAATGGATAAAGTCCAAAAATAAGTAAAGAACAATGGCAGCCATCTTTAATATGCTTCTGTGAAAATGTTTTACCTCAGATATTCAAGAAAGAAATACTATTAAATGTTTTAACGATCTAGCAGCAGGATGAAAAAAGGAAAGTACATGCGACTTTTCCAAAGTATATTTAGTTTTGCTTTTGATCGGCTCTGGGGAACTGGCCCTTCAAATAGTGACTATGAGTCCAGTCTGAAACTGGAGGGTTGTGGGCTCAGGTGATTCTTCATGGATAGGGTGATGGATTAAAGAAATAGCGAAATTATCCTAAATATGAAAGAAACCAAAAGATCTAATGGGGTCTGTGGTTTTCACAGACGATAGGAGACTGGGCAGACTGCAGCGGCCAGTGTTTCTTATCTGCCATGAGTCCATTTCTACCTAGGGGCTTAATCAACGGGAGCTTATGGCCCGCACTTACTGGGAATTCCTTGTTCATGGGTAATTATTGCAATCTGCAATCCCAATCAGGAACAGGGTTCATCGGGATACCTGTAAGGGCATCACAGATCTGTCATTGCTCGATCTCTTGTGGCTGAACGCCACTTGTCTCTCCAAGAAAGTTGGACGCAGACAGCTTGGCGTCACGCAACTAATTAGTATGGCTGGGTCTCGATCTTGATCGGAATTAACCAGACAAATCACTACACTAACTAAGAATGGCCATGCTCAGGGGTCTGTCCTGGGACATCTTCTCTTTCATCTTTACACACTCTCTAGGTGACCTGATCACATCTCAAATATCACCTCTATGCTGATGACACACACGTTTACCTTCCTACCCCTGATGTACAGACCAAAGTTTCTGAATGTCTCTACACTGTATCCACTATATCCTCCTGGGTGGCCCTCCACCAAGTAAAACTTAACATGCCCACGACGGAGGAAGACTGAGCTCCTCATACTTCCTCCCAAGCCTGGCCCCACTGCCCCCTTCTACATTACTTTTGGCAGCACTATCATATCACTCAGTATCACAAGCATGCTGCATACGATGCAGCACGTTTGGTCACGACCAAACTGCCGCCGGCGGTCCACCGCCACTACAACTCGCCGCCGGCAGGTCGCCGCTTAACATTTCGGCGCTCGCCCCCGACGCCATCTTTAAATCTCAATGTCCCACGTGGGACATTTAAAGATGTTCAGCAGGGCGCGGGACATTGACCTGCCAGGCAGTGAGTCGTAGTGGCGGCGGACCGCCGGCGGTGCTTTGGTCGTGGGCAAACGTCCCATTCCGTGCTGCTTACGTGTCACATTTTGACTCCTCCCTCACATTCTTCTCTGACAATGTAGCTAAAGCTGGTTGTTTTTCTCTGTTGCTCTACTGTTAAAACTCCAACACATGCCCTCATTCTCTCCCATCTCGACTACTGTAACCTACTGTCCGGTCTTCCTTCCTCTCACCCGTCTCCAATTCAATCTATCCTAAACGCTGCAGCTATAATTAACTTTACTCTCTCCTAAATCTGTCTCCACGTCTCTCCTGCTGAAATCCCTCTCCTGCTTCCCTATTAAATCCTGTATTACTTACAAAATTCTCCTTTCTTTTAAGGCTATGCTCTCTCCTGCCCCTCCATACATCTCTGCCCTAATTCTTCACTATACACCTGCCCGACTCTTGTGTTCTGCTCAATTATCTCTTTTGTATCTAAAGCCCCCTCCCGCCTAAAACCTTTCTCATTCACTGCCCCACACCTCCTACAATGCCCTTCTCCTTAATATATCTCACTCCGCTGACTGATACTATACATCTCGCTTATTCCTATGATGTCATGTATTACTGCTGTAACGCGCTATGTACATGGGTGGCGCTATGCAAATAAAGATGTTGTGGGACTGGGGTGGGTATCCTCCCTAAGTTCCTCCACGCTCTCTAGTACTGCGTTTCTTGGTGAGCAGCGCGTAGGAAATAAAATTGAAATAGATACATTCGTCCGCTTGGAGATAGTGACTATACTCGGGTGTATGCAAACATTTTCCACTGGGTGGCGCCACAGGACTAAGCGTTGACGAGACTTTCTGCGGTTGAGGTGTCATTTACTGTATAAAGCCGTGCAGGAGCAATGCAAATGCAGATGTGCAGTGTCTGCAGCACCAGGGACAGCGTCTGCCCGCGATGGCCTTGCGCGGGGGGGTGTCCATGCTTCTGAATGGGGCCCCCACCCGCAGCGGAGTTACAAAGTCTTACTACATCTGCCAGTTTACTTGACCTCCAGCAAGTGCGCGTTCAAAATAAGGGCCGTACTTTTATAGAGCTCCATAAATGATGTGGTTCCAGCGTTTATCTCGGATGCATGTCAGCCATTGTTTGGGCAAACATAGTTATGAAACATGGGTAAGTGCTCTTATAGCTGCAGTTCAAGCAATATCCTACATGTGTTTTTTTTTTTATTTTATTTTTAATAAATCCATTTTGTACTATGGGAAAAAATACTTGTAGCATTTTAAAATTTAAAAAACAACTTTAAAGACGTTTAATGTTTCTAATGTAACAGGCAGTTTTGTTCCTACAGTTTTTTTATTATTATCTTCTTTTTCTTATACTATATTAGTGAAAGCACTGTATGTTTGCCTGCCTGTCTGGATGTCCGGTGTCCCTAGGGGAAATCTCATTGGTCCCTTGGGCGGCCCGCCCCCGCACACCTCTCATTGGCCTGAGGCGGAGTGACGGGCCAAAGGACACACAGGGACACACACACACACAGGGACACAAACACACACAGGGACACACACACACAGGGACACACACACACAGGGACACACACACACACACACAGGGACACAAACACACACAGGGACACACACACACACAGGGACACACACACACACACACACAGGGGGGGACACACACACACAGGGACACACACACACACAGTGACAGACACACACACACACAGTGACACACACACACACTGTTACATACATTAGCGGGGCTCACAGTGTTAGCAGCACCCGCGCGCACCTCCTCCTCTCCCCGTGTCTCCCGCGCTTTCACCCCGACCCCCCCCCCCCCCGGCGCCGCTACAGTCAGCGGGACACACACACTATTATTACCCCTTCAGCGCCGCCCCCCCTACCCAGTGTCAGCGGCCGTGCGAGACCCCCCCCCCTCTCTATATCTCCCACCTCTCCCCCCCACACATATACATGCCCCCCCCTCCCCGGCGCTACAACTCACCCCTCCCCGGCGGGGGAACAGCCAGTGGCCAGGCAGGCTGCCTCGCGGCGCCGAGTACCCAAGATGGCGGCGCCCGGGACACAGCGGGGGAGCGGCCACAACACGCTGCCTCCCGCCTCAGATCCACGTGGGACCTGCCGGATGGGTGAGTGAGCGGCCTTCACCTCCCTTCCACCCCCCCTCCCCTCCAGTGTCAGTGTCTCCCCGATACCCCCCCCCCGGCGCCGCTACAGTCAGCGGGGGAGCGAGCGAGCGCCCGGGGCACAGCGGGGGAGCGGCCACAACACGCTGCCTCCCGCCTCAGATCCACGTGGGACCTGCCGGACGGGTGAGTGAGCGGCCTTCACCTCCCCTCACCCCTGATCAATTCCCCTCACCCCCTTTCACCTCCCCTCACTCCACTTCTCCCTTCCACCCCCCTTCACCTCCCCATTTATCTCCCCCCCCTCCACCCCCCCCTTCACCTCCCCTCTTCCCCCCCCTCCGCTCGCCTTTCCACCCCCCCCCCTCCGCTCCTCTTCCCCCCCTCCACCTCTTTTTCCCCTTTCCCCTCCCACCCCCTCTCACACTTCCACCCCCTCCTCTAACCCTTCCCCCCCTCCTCTAACCCTTCCCCCCCTCCTCTAACCCTCCCGCCCTCCTCTAACCCTCCCCCCCCTCCTCTAACCCTTCCCCCCCCTCCTCTAACCCTTCCCCCCCCTCCTCTAACCCTTCCCCCCTCCTCCACCCCTTGCCCCCCTCCTCCACCCCTTGCCCCCCTCCACCACCCCCTCCTCCCCTTCCCGCCGCCCTTCGCCTTCATGCCCGCCTTACCGCCTCCCAACCCCCGCCTCTGCCTTTCACCCGCCCTTACTCCGGCCGCCTCTGCCTTTCACCCACCGCCTCACAGCCGCTGCACGCACTCAACAGACACCCGCCACACTCGACACATACCTGCCGCCACACACACCTGCTGCCTCCCGCCCCTACGCACCGACAACACTGACCCACCGCCTCACACCCTAGCAGGACCCCCACTCACAGACAGCACTCACAACCCACACGACAGCCGCCACCTCACACCCTTGCAGGACCCCCACTCACAGACAGCACTCACAACCCACGCACCACCCACCGCCTCACACCCTAGCAGGACCCCCACTCACAGACAGCACTCACAACCCACGCACCACCCGCCGCCTCACACCCTAGCAGGACACCCACTCGCAGACAGCACTCACAACCCACGCGCCACCCGCCACCTCACACCCTAGCAGGACACACGACTCAGATTTTTACATCACTTATGGCACCAAAATATACATTGTACTGTGGTGTGGTTACAATAAACCATTTTTATACAACATCGTATTACATTTTCTTCCATCTTTCTTTTCAATATTATTATCCAACCTTTACAACAAACAGTCACCTATTGTTCCACAATTTATAAATAATACTACCTATTACGCATTTACATCCCGGGCAACGCCGGGTCTTTCAGCTAGTATACTATATTAGTGAAAGCACTGTATGTTTGCCTGCCTGCCTGGATGTCCGGTGTCCCTAGGGGAAATCTCATTGGTCCCTTGGCCCGCCCGCCCCCGCACACCTCTCATTGGCCTGAGGCGGAGTGACGGGCCAAAGGACACACAGGGACACACACACACACAGGGACACACACACACAGGTACACACACACACACAGGGGGGGACACACACACACAGAAAAACACACACACACACACACACAGGGACACAGGGACACACACACACACACAGGGACACACACACACAGTGACAGACACACACACAGTGACACACACACACACACACACACACACGCACACAGGGACACAGGGACACACACACACACAGTGACAGACACACACACAATGACAGACACACACACAGTGACACACACACACACACACACACACACACACTGTTACATACATTAGCGGGGCTCACAATTAGCAGCACCCGCGCGCACCTCCTCCTCTCCCCGTGTCTCCCGCGCTTTCACCCCGACCCTCCCCCGGCGCAGCTACATTCAGCGGGACACACACACTATTATTACCCCTTCAGCGCCCCCCCCCCCCCCACCCAGTGTCAGCGGCCGTGCGAGACCCCCCCTCTATATCTCCCACCTCTCCCCCCCCCCCCCCACACATATACATGCCCCCCCTCCCCGGCGCTACAACTCACCCCTCCCCGGCGGGGGAACAGCCAGTGGCCAGACAGGCTGCCTCGCGGCGCCGAGTGCCCAAGATGGCGGCGCCCGGGACACAGCGGGGGAGCGGCCACAACACGCTGCCTCCCGCCTCAGATCCACGTGGGACCTGCCGGATGGGTGAGTGAGCGGCCTTCACCTCCCCTCCACCCCCCTTCACCTCCCCTCCACCCCCCCTTCACCTCCCCTCCACCCCCCCTCCCCTCCAGTGTCAGTGTCTCCCCGATACCCCCCCCCCCCCCGGCGCCGCTACAGTCAGCGGGGGAGCGAGCGAGCGCCCGGGACACAGCGGGAGAGCGGCCACAACACGCTGCCTCCCGCCTCAGATCCACGTGGGACCTGCCGGATGGGTGAGTGAGCGGCCTTCACCTCCCCTCACCCCCTTTCACCTCCCCTCACTCCACTTCTCCCCTCCACCCCCCCTCCCCTCCAGTGTCAGTGTCTCCCCGATACCCCCCCCCCCCCCGGCGCCGCTACAGTCAGCGGGGGAGCGAGCGAGCGCCCGGGACACAGCGGGAGAGCGGCCACAACACGCTGCCTCCCGCCTCAGATCCACATGGGACCTGCCGGACGGGTGAGTGAGCGGCCTTCACCTCCCCTCACCCCCTTTCACCTCCCCTCACTCCACTTCTCCCTTCCACCCCCCTTCACCCCCCCCTTCACCTCCCCTCCACCCCCCCCCCCTCCACCCCCCTTCACCTCCCCTCCACCCCCCCCCCTTCACCTCCCTTCCACCCCCCCCCCTTCACCTCCCTTCCACCCCCCCCTTCACCTCCCTTCCACTCCCCCCCCTTCACCTCCCCTCCACCCCCCCCTCCACCCCCCCACCTTCACCTCCCCTCCACCTCCCCTCCACCCCCCCTTCACCTCCCCTCCACCCCCCCTTCCCACCCCCTTCCCACCGCCTCCCCCCCCCTTCCCACCCCCTTCCCACCGCCTCCCCCCCCTTCCCACCGCCTCCCCCCCCTTCCCACCGCCTCTCCCCCCCCTTCCCACCGCCTCCCCTCCACCTTCCCACCGCCTCCCCCCCCTTCCCACCGCCTCCCCCCTTCCCCCCCTTCCCACCGCCTCCCCCCACCCATTCCCACCGCCTCCCCCCACCCCTTCCCACCGCCTCCCCCCCCTTCCCACCGCCTCCCCCCCCCTTCCCACCGCCTCCCCCCCTTCCCACCGCCTCACCCCCTTCCCACCGCCTCACCCCCTTCCCACCGCCTCACCCCCTTCCCACCGCCTCCCCCCCTTCCCACCCCCTTCCCACCGCCTCCCCCCCTTCCCACCCCCTTCCCACCGCCTCCCCCCCTTCCCACCCCCTTCCCACCGCCTCCCCCCCTTCCCACCCCCTTCCCACCGCCTCCCCCCCCTTCCCACCCCCTTCCCACCGCCTCCCCCCCTTCCCACCCCCTTCCCACCGCCTCCCCCCCCTTCCCACCGCCTCCCCCCCCTTCCCACCGTCTCCCCCCCCTTCCCACCGCCTCCCACCCCCCCTTCCCACCGCCTCCCTCCCCCCCTTCCCACCGCCTCCCCCCCCCTTTCCCCACCTCCCCCCCCCTTCCCACCGCCTCCCACCCCCCGCCATCCCACCCCCCGCCATCCCACCGCCTCCCACCCCCCGCCTTCCCACCCCCCACCTTCCCACCGCCTCCCACCCCCCGCCTTCCCACCTCCTCCCCCTGCCTTCCCACCTCCTCCCCCTTCCCACCACCTCACCCCTCCCCCCCTTTCCACCACCTCCCCCCCTTCCCACCCCCTCCCACACTTCCACCCCCTCCTCTAACCCTTCCCCCCCCTCCTCTAACCCTTCCCCCCCCTCCTCTAACCCTTCCCCCCCCTCCTCTAACCCTTCCCCCCTCCTCCACCCCTTGCCCCCCTCCTCCACCCCCTCCTCCCCTTCCCGCCACCCTTCGCCTTCATGCCCGCCTTACCGCCTCCCCACCCCCGCCTCTGCCTTTCACCCGCCCTTACTCCGGCCGCCTCTGCCTTTCACCCACCGCCTCACAGCCGCTGCACGCACTCAACAGACACCCGCCACACTCGACACATACCTGCCGCCACACACACCTGCTGCCTCCCGCCCCTACGCACCGACATCACTGACCCACCGCCTCACACCCTAGCAGGACCCCCACTCACAGACAGCACTCACAACCCACGCGCCAGCCGCCGCCTCACACCCTTGCAGGACCCCCACTCACAGACAGCACTCACAACCCACGCGCCACCCGCCGCCTCACACCCTAGCAGGACCCCCATTCACAGACAGCACTCACAACCCACGCACCACCCGCCGCCTCACACCCTAGCAGGACCCCCACTCGCACACAGCACTCACAACCCACGCGCCACCCGCCGCCTCACACCCTAGCAGGACACATGACTCAGATTTTTACATCACTTATGGCACCAAAATATACATTGTACTGTGGTGTGGTTACAATAAACCATTTTTATACAACATCGTATTACATTTTCTTCCATCTTTCTTTTCAATATTATTATCCAACCTTTACAACAAACAGTCACCTATTGTTCCACGATTTATAAATAATACTACCTATTACGCATTTACATCCCGGGCAACGCCGGGTCTCTCAGCTAGTTATTATTAAATGACAGCTTAAGCTGCAGCTATAATACCATGTATTACCATAATACCATGTTAGGGGGACTTCTACATTCATTTCTGATTCATTACTTCCAGAATCCAACAATGAACTAAAACTGCAGATGTATTTATTTATCAAATGTTTTACCCGGAAGTAATACAGTAATAAAGTGAGAGTTGCTGCTCATTTTCAAGTATGTCCTGGGCACAGCGTTCTGATAAAACATGGTCACGTTAAATGAACAGTGGAAATACATAAAATGTACAGACATTTCATGGACAGTTAGAGATAATGTATGATTTATGGGCGTATGTAACAGTTTCAGACAAGGTACTTCTGCCAGTGAAAGTGGTATACACTACAGATCCCTCCAGTGATTAAGGGGTTAACACCGCTTCCATTGGCCCAGAGTACAGTGGCAATACATACAGATGCAGCATCTTGTATGTATCAGCTGCCGCAGAGCATGTGCTGGTGCACTGTGTGCAAAGCGTTCATTGTCCGTGGCACAGTGCATGGCAGGGGGTAATGGCCCATCAGGATTTAGACAGCTGAGGTCCATGGTTCTGAATGGGACTCTCGCTGTGTGAATCCTACCGGGCCGCTCCTGTCTGTACACTAAGTGTGAGACTGAATCAGTCACTCTCCCTGCACACCTCTAAGGCCTTGCCCCCGCTGCCTACTGCAGCGCCCGCTGTGGCGGACGCTGCACAGACGAAAGCCTTCCCCTCAATGGCGCCGGGGGGGGGGGGGGGGCCGCAGCGCTGTGGCTAGAGTTGCTCCTGCTCTCAATAGAATTAAGAGCAGGACTCACGACGGAGCGATAAGCCACGCCCCCGGCGGTTCAGACAATGAGGGCGAACCTGCCGGGTGACGTCATGGCCGCGCCCCCGTCACTCCCCCGCCACGCCCCCTCTCCCCCCCCCCCCCCCCCAGTCTCTCTTCCTGCAGTGAGCAGCAGACCGGGGAATCGGCTGCACGCGCCGCCAATCTCGCGGGCGCGCGTTGCAGCGGAGTTACCGGGGCCTTAGCCTTGGGCTAGGTCCCCGCTGCAGCCGGCGGCACCTCTCACCAGCCCCTTACCCGCTCCCTAGCTGTCCCCAATAGCGCCTCGCTCCCCAGCTCACTGCGCACTGTGACGCGTCAGCGAGCAGGGGCTACAACAGGATTGTGTTTCCGTGCGGCGAAGCGTCCCATGGTGTGGCAGGGAGCCAATCAGAAAGACTGATGGGTAGAGAGACAGGCACAAGGGGTAGAGAGAGAGAGAGAGAAAGAGACTGACAGGAGGGAGAATGGCACGGTGAAAGGGATGGTGGGGAGGGGAAGCAAAGTGGCACGGGGGGAGAGGCCAAATATCTATAACTCACTTTTCACAGCATCTTACATCTATGGGGGAGAGGAGAGTGGCACGGGAGAGAGGGACGCCCCCCCCTGTCCTGGCCGTGCCCACCTGGCCTGTTTTGGCCACGCCCCGCACCTAAAAAAAAGCTCACTGCAGATTGCGGTGAAGTGCCGTACACGCACCGCCCTGGCACCAGGCGGGCGTGACAGTGCGTGCAGTGGGGCCTTAGCCTAACAGGCGATCACACTGCTTTTATTTTAATAGCACAGTATGGAAGCAGGGGGTCTCCGGAGCTGAACCGCATTCATTTCAGCCTCGGGGACCCCCCTGCTTCCAGAGTTACAGGCCCCGGTATGGGGTGCCGGTATCTCCCTGCATTGTTTAAATGTCCCGGTCACGTGACGCGTGTAAGTGGTAAGTAGGGAGACCTTGGAGACAGTAGGAGGGTGTTCTGGTAAGTGCGTCTGCAGAGGGCCATGGTCAGTGCATGAGATGCATAGTATCAGCCAGCGGATCTACCCATATGCTTGGTTACAGAGGTGTGCTTAAAGAAAGGTCCTAAAGGTGGAGAGAGAGGGTGCCATTGTAGCAGGTGTAGGCAGAGCTCAGGCTGTCGCAGGCGCTTTCTCGCTCTAGGAATGCAGTAAACATGTATGGCTTTCCGAGACCGCATGGAAAGCATGCAGCTAGCGTGGAGCCCTGCCAATTAACCCAGCGGGCCTGGCTCCGAGGACCACGGGGATTAGGTTTACAGGGAACACGTGTCGTTCTGTCTAGTGTCATAAACATGTTTTTTTTTTTTTCCCCTTCGGTTTCTGAGAACTGTCTTTTCATGCAGAAAACAAAAGGAAAGTGGAAAAACTGCACCCTTTTGGCCTTTAGGCTTATATCGGATGTTCAAGGAGAAGAGAAATGAGTTCACTCCTCCAGACTGCATATCCACCCCACCCCCCAAATATAGGCACATTGCCCTTTATAATAACCAGCCTTTTTAAATTTCTCTAACACTAAGGTAGGCACAGACGATAGTTACAATATCAGCCATGTCCTACCTACTAAATCGGTGTTGGCCAACTCCCATCCTCAAGGGCCGCCAACAGGCCAGGCATTAAGGAAATTCCTGCTTCAGCACAGGTGGTTCAGTCGTTGACTGAGCCACTGATTGAGCCACCTGGGCTGAAGCAGGGATATCCTTAATACCTGGCCTATTTGGTGGCCCTTGAGGACTTGAGATGGCCACCCCTGTACAAAACGAACTAAAAAAAAGGCTAGCAGATCCCTTCAATATTGACCGTTGCCGAACACCACTAACTCAAACCTTTCAACATGCTCCTGGTCATCTGTGATACTGACCCAGTCTGGGTTTTGTATTCACATTAGCAGGTCTGTAGCTACTTCATCACCTTCATTGCCAGAGGGGTCTGCAATGCATTGTTCTGATGAGGTTAATATAATGGACACACATTGTGACTCTCAGACTGTATATTCAATTATTGATCTGAAGGATACAGACAGTTGGATGTGTGTAAGAGGGGGTGTGATGTCCGTTGATTAGTTAGTAGAAGAACCACCACCGTGTTCATTTTTTTTCGATGAACATAAACTGATGACTTAATGACGTTTTTGAATACGGCGTTTAGGGAAGTCATTGTAATGTGATTAAGGAGGAAGTGTAATGTGCTGATCCCGATTTTGCACAATCTTCTGTGTTAAACTCACAGCTTCCGCCAGTTGACTCATTCTGTGTGGTATTGAGCAAATCATGTTATCTGGCAGTGTCTCTGTTGGCCCACAGGTAATTGCTTACTATTATCATTGTTTGTTTCCATCATGCAGACCAGAGCACCAAAATAAGTGCCACAATTCCACCCTGGAGATGGCTGCATACAGTAAATGCTTCTCATTAGTTCTAAGGCAGTTTGGGCATGAAGGCAATCATTGAGTGTAGAGCATTATAATGGGCTGAAGGAGGAGCTCAGTGATAATGCTGCTGGAGCGAGTGAACCTGGGGCAGATCCCAGCGTTGTGCTCAGGCACCAACATTAGACTCGTAGGTCTTTGGGGTTAGGGACTCATTGTACCTGTCAAATTCTATATACAGCACTGTATACACAGTCAGTACTAAATGTGTGTACACACATAATTATTCCAACGATAGCGTTACAGGTGGGTGCATATATTTTGTATAAATTTGTGCTCTAATCGTTAGCTTGTGAGGCATTCTTAACCCTTTCGCTGCCCGAAGGAGTTTCCGGCCTCTTTGGCAGCAAAGGGTTAAATGACACCGGGGTGAATGAAGCGGGTTTGGGGGGGGACCCGTGGAGGACACGCTGGCATGTACATGATATGGCCGTCGCTATACAAATGTGTTTGCTTTGCATGGACATACAGGACTGTTCCTGCTCCACTTCCCATTAAGCGGTTCTCAGATGTTCTGTCTCCTTACTGCGTACAAAGGTCAGCTGGAGAGGAGCTGAAACCAGTTCAGTCTGGCTGCAGTTGGTAACCCAGGCGGACGCTGAAATTAGCTGCTAGTTTGGCTGTGTTACAGCAGCCTTGAAAGCTGATGGAAATTACTCAGCGGTCCCTCAGCTGCTGCTACTGTATTGTGGCATTAGCACCTCCATCTCTGAATTCCTGGGGCACAGTGTGTTTTTGGTTGAGGAGACACGGGTTTGAGACCTATTTCTAGCTTTGTGTAACCTTGAACATGTTGCTTATCACCCTGTGTCCAAGTATGTGTAGTTGGTTTGCAAGCTCTGGGTTATGTACTAAGGCTCTGTTGGTCTGTGGTACAGTGCAGTGTGTAGGACAATAACATCACGCAATATGGTTGTCCTTTATATTTATTTTTACATCAGGATAAAGTAATCATTACTAATTACTATGACCTCCATCCTTCCCTCAAAATAAACATGCTCAAGAGCATTTTGTAGGTCCCTCCTAGGGCCAAACTGAACCAATTCCAGTCTCATCTGGCTAATCGATGCCTTTTTTTATCCAAATCTGTCACCTAGATGTTGGGAGCTGTTTGTTTTCCTCTGGCTGCTCCTGTTTGTGTGATGTGACTGTGTATTTAGCAAGTGCTTGTACATCCAGAGACCCCCCTCTCACAACACCTTATCTTTATTGGTTCTTGGATAAGTGGGATTGGGGGAGGACATGGGTAAAGAAATCAGTTGATTTGACAAACACTTCCACATTCAGCTCCCTGACTGTGGGATTGCACCTCTAACACCGGCGAGCTTTACTTAACCTTTCACTAGCCAGAAGTACAAGAAGCTCCACCTCTGACAGCAAGGGGGTTACACTCATGCTCAGATGTCCCCATTCATGCTCAGATGTCCCCATTCATGCTCAGATGTCCCCATTCATGCTCAGATGTCCCCATTCATGCTCAGATGTCCCCATTCATGCTCAGATGTTCCCATTCATGCTCAGATGTCCCATGTTTGTTTTTTTGCATTTGATTCCCGCAATACAAAAGGCCATGGAGTGATGGTGAGAGATACAGAGTTCTAGACTAGGGGCGGACCAGCAACAGGTCAGGTTTTAAGGATATCCCTGCTTGAGCACAGTGCACCTGTAATACTATTATAAGCCAAAGACCGCAGCTGTAGAGGTAAACAAGTCAGTAAGTGGGTGAGAGTTGAGGCCCCGTTTCTAGGCTTGTGTGTTTGGCCTCTGGGCAGAAATTGTTGGTCACTACAGTATGTTTGTTTAATACTACATCAGCTTTAAAGTTGTGGTAAACTACTAATCAGTTACTGTTTGCAGACAACGCCAGAAGACCATGTTACCCGCTTATTTAATACATAAATATGAATCCGTTCAAAAGGATATCTAGTGTGCCCCTGGTCCTCTTGTACAACAGTGATCATCTTTTCAGTTTGCACTCGCTGCTGACTGTTCTCCGTGTGCAGGAATTAATTGGACTTGGGCAATGCTGAAACGTCACTCAGAGTGGCAAGATTTCAAGGTTAGTTGTTGATTTGACATGTGAAGCCCTTCACTGGCAGAGGGACTAGCAGTACACTGAATGCTTTACAATATAGGAACACTGCAACAGTTCAGAGATTGATGCAGTATGTAGATCAGTAGTTAATAGTTAGCAATTTAGCACGGGCACCCCTGGAGGATTTTGTAAATCTCAGGGTACACCTGCTCAACCGACCACACGCAATTCTTCTCGCTCGCCCTAACCACATATTCCACCTGACATGGTTGGAAGGCCACGGTACCGCTCAAAGTCTTTGACGCCGCATTGCTCTCCTCGAGTCCACGGGGTGTGCCTTCTGTACGATTATCAGTGTGGATGTCGATTGTGTTTAATATCACCCAATGCTCAGTTTTGTTACTGCATCATAGGAGAACGCATTTTCTAATTATCAAAGCAATATTGAGGTTTTTTCCACCCCTGGGATGTCTGTCTGAGCCAACCATGGCGTCCAGACTTTTAGGAAATTTTCGCCAGTGTCATTAACTAAACTCGTTAATTTTTCCATCTGGCAGACGTACCAAATTCTGTTCCGAATCTTGGGAATTGATGGAATTTCACTTTGTTTCCATAATGCTGCGATCTCGCACATCACAGCTGTTGCAAAATGAGCAATAAGCTTGAGATCTACTTTTGCTATTCCCTTGTGAGCTCTACCTAATAGGAAGAGCCCTGGGTCGAATGGTATTTTGAGGTCCAAGATCCTCTCTAGCCAATCTTTGATTGTACGCCATAACGGTGCTAGCCGAGGGCAGGACCACAGCATTTGTAACGGATCCGCGGTGTCTCCACATTTTCGTGGGCACAATGGGGAGTATCCTTTGGTAAATTTCGATAGTTTGAGTGGGGTCAGATACCACCTCATCAGGACCTTATATATCTTACCTCTTGTATCTATGCAGAAGAACATTGGATTGTAAAGGTCTGCTTGAGTTTAGGTTTGGGTGTTGAGCTGTTGGCTGTATTTTCTTGCTGTACTTACAGAAACATTCAGCACTTATAGTAAATGTATTATAGTAATAGGCTTCAGTGTCCCTCTGCTTTCCCAGTCCTGTTTTTAGACACATTGCTGCAAAAGCATTTTGTCAGGGTACCTCTCTCTACAGTGTTGCCTACTGTGCGTTCTCCCAAGTCACTCATTACATTGGGTTAGGCGGCTTTGTGGTATACTGCATGTAACGAGGCAAAAGTGGTACAGATCGTCGGGATTGAATCTGGGGCATTAAAGAAAAAATCCTACGGTTTTCAATGGCATTTTTCTTTGATACATTCGGAGCAATCTGCTTGCTCCAGAATTACACCAATTTGCCGTGATACACAGAATTACACCAATTTGCCGTGATACACAGAATTACACGACTTTGCCGTGATACACAGAATTACACGACTTTGCCGTGATGCACAGAATTACACGACTTTGCCGTGATACACAGAATTACACGACTTTGCCGTGATACACAGAATTACACGACTTTGCCGTGATGCACAGAATTACACGACTTTACCGTGATGCACAGAATTACACGACTTTGCCGTGATACACAGAATTACACGACACTGCCGTGATACACAGAATTACACGACACTGCCGTGATACACAGAATTACACGACACTGCCGTGATACACAGAATTACACGACTTTGCCGTGATACACAGAATTACACGACACTGCCGTGATACACAGAATTACACGACACTGCCGTGATACACAGAATTACACGACACTGCCGTGATACACAGAATTACACGACACTGCCGTGATACACAGAATTACACGACACTGCCATGATACACAGAATTACACGACACTGCCATGATACACAGAATTACACGACACTGCCATGATACACAGAATTACACGAGTTTGCCATGATACACAGAATTACACGAGTTTGCCATGATACACAGAATTACACGACACTGCCATGATACACAGAATTACACGACACTGCCATGATACACAGAATTACACGACTGTGCCGTGATACTCAGAATTACACGAGTTTGCCATGATACAGTGCATGAACTACTTGGATATGTTTTGAGAACTCAACATCTGTATCAGTCCATAAAAATGATGTTTGACCACGATCCCTCACATCTCTCTCACATCCTCAATCCTTGACGTTATGGGATATAATCACCCTTGAGCAGACAGGTACCTAAAAAAAACACAACCATATTTTATTTAAACATCCTGTTTGCACTTGGTTCTTGCTGGGATACACTAATTGCCCCAAAGTCTTGCCACCGCTGCTCCTTGGATCCCTCATCCCCTCCCCTGTCTTGTGTCCTATCCTATTTTTGAGAGGAGGTGATCAGTTCACAGAATTCAGTCTGTAAGCTGTGGATCTGCTGTTACATTGATCTAAGTCAGGTGACATAGTGCTATAGCGCCCCCAATAAGTGTCACACAAGCCATGCCACAATCTCCAGTTTTATCTTCAGAGGGGGAACTCCTTTGGAAAGGTGAGACTGAAGCCGTCCACTTCCAACTGACATCTCTGTAGCTGCTTCACGCCTATAGTGATCCCTTATCGATCTGACTTTAGTCACATCGTTAATGTTAATTTATAAACACTTGCAGCCAATCACACCTCAGCTTTGGTCCAGTGCCTCATGATATAGGCCTAAATAAAACATCCAGACTGGTTTTTTTTTTTGCTGTAAAATCTTGATAATAAAATACATTCTACATATTCAGTTCAATAAAACGAGTGCGTGCGTGTGTTAATGTCCTCTGGCTCTTTTCATACTTGATGTAACATCCCAACCGTCAGATCGTTTTTCTGGTGAATTTTCCATTGTTACACACACCCTGTCTGTTATTCTATATGTAGCACAGTCAGTGTACACAGGTAGAAATGAACAATGAAACTCTGAGGATAGGTTACAGTTTTGTTTTGCTACCATGGCAATGGGGCGTTAAGAGATTTCGCTGAAGGGACCAGAGCTGTGTTGGACACCGGTCTCCTGGTTCTTTGTTTGCTGCTTTAATGAATATGGCACAGGCTGGCTATA
This sequence comes from Ascaphus truei, assembly GCF_040206685.1. Lineage (NCBI taxonomy): Eukaryota > Metazoa > Chordata > Amphibia > Anura > Ascaphidae > Ascaphus > Ascaphus truei. The sequence goes on along the minus strand of NC_134485.1, from coordinate 419,372,429 downwards.
AGGACATGGTACAATGTTGCAGATTCATCAAGTGCTGGTCCTGGTTAGCGCCGATCCGGCCTTCGCTCCTAATCAAGTCAATGAGCGTTAATGCGAAATCAGGCGTGCTGACCCGTAACGGCGCCTTGATAGTCTAGCCTTATGGTTAGGGTGACCAGACGTCCTGATTTTTATGTAACTGTCCCGGTGTCCCGACAATCTGTGTAATATCCCGGTTTTGCCGGGGCTGTGCAGCACAATGACTCCTCCGGCCATTAGGTGGCACTGCTGTGCTCACACAGCTCACGCTCTCCCTGGCTGCAGTGTGCTGTCACTGATGAGGCCTGTTTGTGTCTGTGTGTTCCACACCTGACCATTCATTTGGATAAATCTGTTGCACCTCTTATCCCATTTAGCTGTCTGGGAAGACGACTTTACTGTGCCCCAAGTTACTTTTGGTTGTTGTAGTTTGGACAACTTTGATTCCAGACTTCGTTGTAATCCATTTCAGATATTATTAATAAACTCCAATTAAATAATTAGGCAGATTGTCTATGGTTGCCAGACGTCCCGTATGTGTGTGATTGTCCCCTATTTCAATGAATTGTCCTGTTGTCCCTGAAAGGTCTGTTGGGACACATAATTGTCCCATATTTCTGGGGCAACGGGACAATTCAAGGACGAAGGTCCGGCAGGCAACAACGACAGGTGAAGGATGGTAGCGGTGCCGCGTAGCATGGCTGCGTAGGAGGACCATGGCGGTGGCGGTGGCGGCGGCGGCGGCAGCAAAGGGCAGTGGTGGAGCCCATCCCAGCAGTATAACCCGGAAGTCAATTACAACTTCCGGTGTCTGCTAGAGCGGGCTCCACCACTGCCCTCTGCTCACGCTGCTATGGTCCTCCTCCGCAGCTGCCATTCCCAGCCTTCTGCCACAGGACCGCTGCCATCCTCCTGCCGCCAAACCTTTTCCGCCTGGTAAGCTGGGGGAGCTGTGAGGAGAAGAGGAAAAGTGGGAGCTGTGAGAGGAGGGGGAGTAGGATTGTTGAGAGGGAGTAGGGGAGCTGTAAGGAGGAGAGCTGAGAGATGGAGGGGGGCGCGAGAAAGATCTGGGAGGGAGGGGATAGAGAAACAGTGTGTTTTTGTCATGAAAACCTATAGGAAATAAAGGATGTGGATTTCAGTTTTCTTTTCCTACTGTATTTTGGCGTCCCGTATTTAAAAAAAACTTAAATGTGGCAAACCTAACATTGTCAGCATTCACTTGCTGTAAAAGTGTGTGGGTGGGGAAGGGGTGTTGGTGGTAAGTGTGGGGGGAGAGGGGGAAATCAATAGTACAGCATAATTGGGGATACTAGACAAATACCATTATAATGTTTATTTTTAAGTGATGTCATTTGTGTTACAAATCCTTTTTTTTTTATTTTTTTTTTTTTTTTAATGTGTCTCTGTTTTTACTTTTGGGAATGTGCTCGCCAGCCTGCCCATGGTTTTTACTTTTGGGAATGTGCTCGCCAGCCTGCGCATGGTTTTTACTTTTGGGAATGTGCTCGCCAGCCTGCCCATGGTTTTTACTTTTGGGAATGTGCTCGCCAGCCTGCGCATGGTTTTTACTTTTGGAAATGTGCTCGCCAGCCTGCGCATGGTTTTTACTTTTGGGAATTTGCTCGCCAGCCTGCCCATGGTTTTTACTTTTGGGAATGTGCTCGCCAGCCTGCCCATGGTTTTTACTTTTGGGAATGTGCTCGCCAGCCTGCCCATGGTTTTTACTTTTGGGAATGTGCTCGCCAGCCTGCGCATGGTTTTTACTTTTGGGAATGTGCTCGCCAGCCTGCGCATGGTTTTTACTTTTGGGAATGTGCTCGCCAGCCTGCCCATGGTTTTTACTTTTGGGAATGTGCTCGCCAGCCTGCGCATGGTTTTTACTTTTGGGAATGTGCTCGCCAGCCTGCGCATGGTTTTTACTTTTGGGAATGTGCTCGCCAGCCTGCGCATGGTTTTTACTTTTGGGAATGTGCTCGCCAGCCTGCGCATGGTTTTTACTTTTGGGAATGTGCTCGCCAGCCTGCGCATGGTTTTTACTTTTGGGAATGTGCTCGCCAGCCTGCGCATGGTTTTTACTTTTGGGAATGTGCTCGCCAGCCTGCGCATGGTTTTTACTTTTGGGAATGTGCTCGCCAGCCTGCGCATGGTTTTTACTTTTGGGAATGTGCTCGCCAGCCTGCGCATGGTTTTTACTTTTGGGAATGTGCTCGCCAGCCTGCGCATGGTTTTTACTTTTGGGAATGTGCTCGCCAGCCTGCCCATGGTTTTTACTTTTGGAAATGTGCTCGCCAGCCTGCGCATGGTTTTTACTTTTGGGAATGTGCTCGCCAGCCTGCGCATGGTTTTTACTTTTGGGAATGTGCTCGCCAGCCTGCGCATGGTTTTTCTTTTTGTATTTGAGCTGGGGGGTGAGTCGGAGCTGATCAATGGCGTCCCAACCTCCGGTAAAATATTCTTTCAATATGTTGTCATTTCGTTGCTGTGTTACGCTGGCTCATAGTTTCAGTCCTGAGTCTCGCAGAAAACCAGTGAGAATTGACATGATCGCTTTGGGTTGTTCTGTTTAGTTTTGTCCTCCTATGTAGCAAATAAAAATCCCACGTGTGAGCACATTCGCATGTCTCGGGCAGGACTTGAGAAAGAGCCACGAGCTCGAAACGCGTTGGTGGGGGCCTGAGGGCTCCGTTTTTTGTATTTTTGCACTGATCCATTAAATATAACAATTTTTATCTGGGTCCCACTCTCCTTAGTAGTTTATTCACCTCAGCTGTGCTCCATCTCTCCTTCCTTTGGATGTCAGGCCGGACTGCAACCCTGCCTCCCCTCCCCCAGCACCCCCCCCCCCCCATTATCTCTTAGCATACAGTGCTTCCACTGCAGACAGGGATTCTGGGTAATGACATGCAAATAAGCACTGTGTCACCTTTTGCTTCAAATCCATTTTAACATGGACCCCTGTAAGCTTATGCCTGCTGCATCACACAGCTTTTCAGCACAGCCTGGGGTAAAGCAGTGCAGAGCCAGTAACCCTACTCACAGACAGCTATGTCAACCTTTTGGGTCTCATCAGTGTGAGGCTGGTTATACTGGCTTTGCATTATGAAGCTGGGATAGGTTTCAGCCACACATTAAAAAGGTTATGATTGGTCCTCTATGTAAAACTTTCCCTTTAAATGATTCTTTCTTCTAATGCATGAAAGCAACCCCGATTTAGGTCCTGTTTAGTGCAGTTCGGCTAAACGTAAATAACTTTTAAGGCAGTAATCAACCCTGAAATCATTTTGTTTTATCTATTTATTTATTTTTAACCTGAACTGGGGTTCCCTTGGAGCTCATGCGTCGTCCTGGGTCTTCCCCTGTTCCCAAAGTATTTGTAGTGTACAAACGTGGCCACAAGGCCACGAATAAAAAGTTGCAACAAAATCTCCCTATGCCGTTTCAACTTTGTTGACCGTGGCAGTGAGCCCTGACCAAATGGCAAAAGGTCCTGCACAGTAGACAAAACAATTAGTCACATGGAGAACAGAGGACCCCCGCACGTTGGGAGACCACGGATCAGATCAGAAAATTTAAATTTGCAAGCAACATTGATTGCTGCTTTAAACATATCCTTAAATTCTATAGAAAGAATTGCCCAGGCAGCCGCACACCAAATAAAGAGATTTATTGCTTATAATCATATATGTTGCCAACGTTTCGACCTGCAGAAAAGGGAACCCTCATTATTCTTCCTGCATATCACACTTAATGGCGGGGATGAGGCATTTCCCATCTTATCTGTTCCAGCTGCCACTTATGTGCTATATCGTTTGTTCCCTTTATTCCACCTCTGCTTTTCCTTTCTATGTACGGCACATCTCCGCCTTTAGCACAGGTCCCCTGGTTCACTGTACGATCTATGTCTTTCCCCCTGGTTCCCTTCTCCCCTACCTGCTACAGATCACCAGGTTAGTATATTTGTCCATCTGACACTAGGGGCTGTAACCCATAGTAGATGAACATTGTCTGAGGGATTTTGCAACCATCCTCTGCTGAACATCCCCTCAGATCCCATGCCCAGTAGACTCTGTGAATATAAGTCTGAGCTTGTCTCGGAGGAGAGCCGAGTTGCACTCTCATTAATTAAATTAACTTGCTACAAAGAGCTGGGCAGAGGTGGTATAAGTGGGAATAAACACAAATCGCTGGCACATTTACCTTTCACTGCCAGAGCAACTCCAAATCCCACGTGTGAGCACATTCACATGTCTCAGACAGGTCCACAACCTGCCTTTCCCCATTATCTCTTAGCATACAGTGCTGCCACTGCAGGTTCTGGGTAATGACATGCAAACGCGTACTCGGTGTGTAACGTTCTGCGTCTTGTTCCTGCCGTATCACACCGCTTTTTCAGCACAGCCGGGGTTAAGGACGTGTACGACAAGTGACCCTGCTTACAGACCTCTGCAGGTGCAAACTGCTGGTCTTGCTGTATTTTAGTACTCGGGCTAGTGATCTCTCTGCGTTTCTGTGCATTGAAGTGATTTGGAGTCAGTCTCTACTATGCAAAGTCACCTGTTTCGCTTTTTTTGAGTGCTCGTTCTGACCATCTACAATAATACTGTCCTAGACCATTAACAACTGCACAGAATTAAGTGATTGCTAAATATTTGTGATCGCTTGTCACCAGGAGATAACAGAATATAGATCTAAGACACATTTTTACAGAGCAGAGGTTAAACGATACTGAGCATACATCATGCTGAAATTAGCCAGTAGTATTATCAGTATTCAGTATTATTTGTGCTTCAACACCATTCACAAAGCTTTGAGTATGTGTCATGATTATTTATATAAATATAGTACCACTCGCTTATCTGATAGGGTCAAGTAGTACTGCTTTGTTTTTAGATGAGTGAGTCAGTAGTATCCATGAGACATTTGAGTTTCCCTATACATTACAGTTTGCGTACGTTTTCAATAGGAACGATGACATGTTATTTGTATTCATATGACAGGACTGTTCATAGTGATATAATATAGCTCTTCCCTTTTTCAGACTGGAAGTGACACACAGATCACCATGGGAATTCCCTTCCGACGGCACACGCGCCATAGGCCCAAGCTGACCGCTGCTGACCTGCCGAAGGAGGAGACCAATCGGATCGCTAGAATCTTCGCTGCACAATTCTCCAAGACCAAGTAGGACCGTCCTAAACCGTCAGGGAATTCCAGCCAGGTCATACATAAGGGCAAAACGCAACGTATTCATAATACAGCCAATTCTGTGGATATTCCTGAAATCTGGTTGGCTTGGGTTTCTATGAAGAAGAGCCTGAGAAACATGAAGATAAGGTCAAGCACCAGGCAAGATCACTTGGAATTCACAAGGAGAAGAGAGGAGAGAGAGATGCTCTGGGAATGTGAAGTCATTGGATCCCATGCATGTTCAGATACGTTTTATTGGACCAACATGAAAGTCCTTCATGGAATTCTTTTCAGACTTTTTAAGACCTAAAAGTTGCATCTTTTTAGGTACTAGCTGAACGTTCTAGTAGGTGTTTTGGTCCTGGAGAAATGTAGATTCATTTTAGGTTGTGATCCCTTTTAGGGGACATGCATTAGAGTTCTTGGTATAGTCACTTGAAGAAACCTGAGGTTTTGAAAACTCTACACTATTTAATTTATAAAAAAAAAATTAGAAAATTGGTACTCAAAAAAAGTATCGCCGCCAAATCACAATACACAACGCAAATCCCAACACATCTTTTTCGGTACAGGAGAGGTCACCTGAAGAAAGATCCGTTGTTATCTCGATGGCTCCTATTCAGGCAATAACTATGAAGAGCATCCATGTTAGCCCGTAACCATCAATAATAAGCTGCACAGATTCTAGCTTACTCCTCTACCAGCACAGCTACTAGTGCTCTGCACTAGCGAAGAGCGCCAGACTCTTGGCATCAGTTGCCTTCCACACGTTTCTTGGATTTCCTGAACCCCCTGCTGATAAAAGAGACCTGTAACGCATAGACACTGCTGGCTCTTTAAGCACTGAAGCGTTTCATGAATTTTGTAGACGGGGGTTCACCATTTATATAGAGGTTTTTCTCCATTCCGTATATTATTGCACGTGGTTTTTTTTGATCCCCTGGCTGCCTGAAGAGCCTGCAATGCATAGGCAACCAAGGGGTTAATGATCTCTCTCTCTCTCTTTGGCATTCAGAGAGCCACCTACTTTGGGAATTGCACGACAGCCACAATAATTGTCTTGCAACACAACCCATTAGTTTTGAGTGACCTAAAAAATGTGTAAAGAGTCCATGATAAGTAAAGTAAGATCCTGTACCACCCTGACAAGAAGGGACGGTCAAAGTGAGATCCTGTGCCACCCTGACAAGATGGGACGGTCAAAGTGAGATCCTGTACCACCCTGACAAGAAGGGACGGTCAAAGTGAGTTCCTGTACCACCCTGACAAGAAGGGACGGTCAAAGTGAGTTCCTGTACCACCCTGACAAGAAGGGACGGTCAAAGTGAGATCCTGTACCACCCTGACAATAAGGGACGGTCAAAGTGAGTTCCTGTGCCACCCTGACAAGATGGGACGGTCAAAGTGAGATCCTGTACCACCCTGACAAGAAGGGACGGTCAAAGTGAGTTCCTGTACCACCCTGACAAGAAGGGACGGTCAAAGTGAGTTCCTGTGCCACCCTGACAAGATGGGACGGTCAAAGTGAGATCCTGTACTACACTGACAAGATGGGACGGTCAAAGTGAGTTCCTGTACCACTGACAAGATGGGACGTCAAAGTGAGTTCCTGTACCACCCTGACAAGATGGGACGGTCAAAGTGAGATCCTGTACTACACTGACGGGATGGTCCAAGTGAAATCCTGTACCACCCTGACAATAAGGGACGGTCAAAGTGAGATCCTGTACCACCCTGGCGGGATGGTCCAAGTGAGATCCTGTACCACCCTGACAATAAGGGACGGTCAAAGTGAGATCCTGTACCACCCTGGCGGGATGGTCCAAGTGAGATCCTGTGCCACCCTGATAAGATTAGCATCATGCTAATAAGGACCGTTATGTTGAGACCCCTAAAGACCTCCCTGGGTCCCTGCGGTCCCTGTTCGAAGAGTATACATAGATGCTTATGATGTACATTGTGTATAAGATATTGTAAAACAATTGAAACAATCTCTTAATATTTGTATAATAAAAGTATTTTTGTAGTTCTAAATTATTTTGCTGCTTTTGTACTGGATTTGGGGTGGGGGGGGGGGGGTTCTTTTTATAACCACCATAGCTGTATGCCTATATTATGCTGTTTAATTTATTAAAAAAAAAATCATTTTTTAAAAAGGAGACCGGTTTCCTTGCGTTGGTTCTTGTGCTAATCTATCTTTCGCCCCCTCGACAGTTGTATTTGTTTAGGTTAAAGCTGCATCCATTAGACATTCTAAAAAAAATTGCTTACTACATTTTTAAAAAAATTATATAAACGATTAAACCGTTTCAGGACATGAACAAAGGCGATTCAAAGGGATAACCTGAGTGTTAGACATATACTAGCAGCAAGTTTCATTCGTCTGTAGTGGTTTATAGCAGAGGCGCGCAAACTTTTTTTACTGCGCCCCTGCCAGCTCTTTTTTCGTTCTGCGCCCCCGCCCCCCCCTCCTTACCTCGCGCAGCGACAAATTACGCTGCGGGGTCATGTGACCCGCCGCGTCATTTGCCGCGGGTGACTTCACATGACCCTGCGGCGCATTGCCATGGACACGAGTGACGCCGGCAGAGTCGAGGTAAGTTTTAGAGTTGTAGGGGCCTCACTTGATCCCCCAGCATTTAATTTAAATGCCTTGAGGAAGAGCATGGGGCCTCTGCAACCGCCTGCGCCCCCCACTTTGCGCACCGCTGGTCTATAGTAACAGTCGTGTAACTCGGCAGCTACAATGTATCCTTGTATTACTAAGGTAACATTATCTATTGTTACAGTTTGCAGCTGAAACTGCTGGGAACATTGGCAACAAATTATCACAAACAGGAAAGGAAAGTGTTGCAAACATCTTACACTGCTTGGGAGATGTGCTAAAACCTGCTATAGAAATCCAAGGATTCTTTAAAACTGACTCAAAATGGAGTTAAGAGTTTAATGAAAAAATACAAATAAACTGTCACTATTATCTAATAGTATAGAACTGATATATATCTATATGATATATAGATATATATATATATCTATATATATATAAATATATTGATATATATATATATATAGATGTATATATTTTTTTTAATAAGATTTTAAATGTTTTGCTGCTTTAAAACAAATCCCTAGTTTTTTTCCCCTAAAATATATCTGCAATTATAATAAATACATAATGGGAGAGAACAAGCAGAACTCGTTTAAATGCAGAGGTTCTCAATTCCAGTCCTCAAACCCTCCCAACCTCCCACCCCCCTCCCCCAAACAAGTCAGGATCTTGGGATATCCCTGCTTCAGCACAGGTGGCTCAATCAGTCCCTGTTTCAGCACAGGTGGCTCAGGGATCAGTTTTTGACCGAGCCTCTGAGCCAGCTGTGCTGAAGCAGGGATGTCCTGAAAACCTGAGATGGGGGGGGGGGGATAGCTTGAGGACTAGAGTGGAGCCCCCCTGATTTAATGCATGTCTTCAGCACCGGAGGCTTAAATGCTGCGTTACATGGCCATTCATCTCTAAATGTAATGTATACTCTGATTTCAAATGTAGGCACCGAAGCCTCAGACCGACCATCCAAATTAAAAATATTATAAAAGATACAACATATACTGTTTTTAATTAGGGGTAGGAAAGGTATATAGGGTTATACTAAATAAGTAAACATGGGAAGGATGCTGACCCAAGGAGAAATCTGATTGCCAATTCTTGGAGTCGGGAAGGAATGTATTTTTCCCCGTATAAGACATCATTGGGTGATGTGTCACGGGGTTTCGTGTCTGCCTTCCTCTGGATCAAAATACTGTAAATACAAATACAGTATAAGTTTCTGTTGTCTAAATTTAGCATAGGGTGAACTTGATGGACGTCATTTGAATTTTATTTTTTTTAACAACCTCATCTATGAAACTGTAAATATATATATATATATATATATATATATATATATATATATATATATATATATATATATACACACATACACACACACACAAACAGGCGCAGTCAAAGTGTAGTAAGGTTAACAATTTTATATGGGACTGGATAAAATATGAACTGTGCACTCACAAACGGAGAAAAGTTCATCGCATGTATGAGATAAATACTCAATCGCCAACAAGTGAAGCAGGATCTCGACTGCCACTCCGGTATGGGACGCCGTTACGTCGCTGTATAGAAGGAACCCGTGGTAGTAGATATTCTGTGTATCGAAGACAACCAGGCACCTCCTCTCTGTTCAAATGTCTCCCACACCGTAGAGAGCTTCCGAGTTAGCGTCGTCACTCACAGTGCATTGAGTACACGGAAGGTTTCCGGGTCGGCCTCGTCACTGATAGCGCATCGAGTGCCGTGCTGGCAATGAGTCCCGATAATAAAGGAATGATTTCTCCGTTCTTTGAGAGTGAAAGTCCAATATAATAAAATGGAAATATTCTTTTTGCTTCATGTTAAAAATGGTTTTGAAGCAAAAGGTGACACTGTGCCCATTTGCATGTCATTTCCCAGAATCCCCTGCTGCAGTGGAAGTGCTGTGTGCTGGGTGATAATGGTGAAAGGCAGGGTTGCAGACCTGTCTAAGACATGCAAATGAGCATACAGGAATATTTCCATTTGATAAATAAATATATATATATATATATATATTTATTTATCAGTGGGTAGTATGTTGTAGCAGAGGTTTCAAGTTCCAAGGGCCCCAGTTGTTGAAATTTGTGGGATTATGGACCAAAAAAACAGCATACAGGCATACCCCGGTTTAAGGACACTCACTTTAAGTACACTCGCGAGTAAGTACATATCACTCAATTGGAAAACGGCAGCTCACGCATGCGCCTGTCAGCACGTCCTAAACAGCAATACTGGCTCCCTAATTGTACCGAAGCTATACACAAGCGGGGAGACTATAGAGCCTGTTACAAATGTGTTATTTACATCAGTTATGCACGTATATGACGATTGCAGTACAGTACATGCATCGATACGTGGGGAAAAGGTAGTGATTCACTTTAAGTACATTTTCGCTTTACATACATGCATTGCGTCCCATTGCGTGCGTTAATGCGGGGTATGTCTGTACTGCATTTTAATAAAAGTATTTTGTATTTTGCAATGCTAAATATGAGTGAGACTGGCTCTAAATCAGAGGCACACAGAAAATCTGGCTACTGCTGTGATTTCCAAGCTGCAGTGCTGAATTATATAGCAGGCTTGCAAATAGCGGCCATTTTATTATTCCATGCAACATTTCTCAACCAGTTGTGAACATATTAGTTATACTCCGAGAAGGACTATGCACAAATTTGCATATACGGTATTTTGCATATCTAAGTTAGCATATTTCCCAGGTATCTCAGGCGTGTTCCTTTTTGTGCACAGGTTATGTTTGATGTATTTTATACTATAGGCTAAAGCAGTAAAATTCCGGGCATTACTGAAATCCCTGCTCTCTGATTGGTTAGAATTCCGGGCATTATTCATTCAGTAATGCCTGGAATTTTTGCCAACTCGACTTTCAGAGATGCAGGGGGAGCAATGCATCTCTGTTCCTCTCCTCTCACAACACAGCAGCACATGCAAGCTCTCTCTCTCTCTCTCTCACAGCACATGCAGTCTCTCTCTCTCTCTCTCTCTCTCTCTCTCTCTCTCTCTCGTAACTTTACCTCTCTCCCCCCTCACCTCTCTCTCTTCCCCCCTCACCTCTCTTCCCCCCTCACCTCTCTTACCCCCCTCACGTCTCTTCCCCCCCTCACCTCTCTTCCCCCCATCTCCTCTCTTCCCCCCCTCACCTCTCTCCCCCCCTCACCTCTCCCCCCCTCACCTCTCTTCCCCCCCTCACCTCTCTCCCCCCCTCACCTCTCTTCCCCCCCTCACCTCTCTCCCCCCCTCACCTCTCTCCCCCCCTCACCTCTCTCTCCCCCCCTCACCCCTCTCTCCCCCCTCACCTCTCTCTCCCCCCTCACCTCTCTCTCCCCCCTTACCTCTCCCCCCTCACCTCTCTCCCCCCTCACCTCTCTCCCCCCCTTACCTCTCTCCCCCCCTCACCTCTCTCCCCCCTCACCTCTCTCTCTCCCCCTCACCTCTCTCTCTCCCCCCTCACCTCTCTCTCCCCCCTCGCCTCTCTCTCCCCCCCTCGCCTCTCTCTCTCCCCCCCTCACCTCTCCCCCCTCCTCTCTCTCTCCCCCCCCTCACCTCTCTCTCTCCCCCTCACCTCTCTCTCTCCCCCCTCACCTCTCTCTCCCCCCTCACCTCTCTCTCCCCCCCTCGCCTCTCTCTCTCCCCCCCTCACCTCTCTTCCCCCCCTCACCTCTCTCCCCCCCTCACCTCTCCTCCCCCCCTCACCTCTCTCCCCCCCTCACCTCTCCCCCCCTCACCTCTCCCCCCCTCACCTCTCCCCCCTCCCCTCTTTCCCCCCCCCTCACCTCTCTCTCCCCCCTCACCTCTCTTTTCCCCCCCTCACCTCTCTCCCCCCCTTACCTCTCTCCCCCCCTCACCTCTCTCCCCCCTCACCTCTCTCTCTCCCCCTCACCTCTCTCTCTCCCCCCTCACCTCTCTCTCCCCCCTCACCTCTCTCTCCCCCCCTCGCCTCTCTCTCTCCCCCCCTCACCTCTCCCCCCTCACCTCTCCCCCCCTCCTCTCTCTCTCCCCCCCCTCACCTCTCCCCCCTCACCTCTCTCTCTCGTAACTTTACCTCTCTCTCTCTCTCTCGTAACTTTACCTCTCTCCCCCCTCACCTCTCTTCCTCTTCACCTCTCTCTTCCTCTTCACCTCTCTCTCTTCCCCCCTCACCTCTCTCTCTTCCCCCCTCACCTCTCTCTCTTCCCCCCTCACCTCTCTCTCTTCCCCTCACCTCTCTCTCTTCCCCCTCACCTCTCTCTCCCCCTCACCTCTCTCTCCCCCTCACCTCTCTCCCCCTCACCTCTCTCCCCCCCTCACCTCTCTCCCCCCTCACCTCTCTCCCCCCCTCACCTCTCTCCCCCCCTCACCTCTCTCCCCCCCTCACCTCTCTCCCCCCCTCACCTCTCTCCCCTCACCTCTCTCCCCCCCTCACCTCTCTCCCCCCTCACCTCTCTCTCTCCCCTCACCTCTCTCTCCCCCCCCTCACCTCTCTCTCCCCCCTCACCTCTCTCCCCCCCCTCACCTCTCTCCCCCCCCTCACCTCTCTCTCTCCCCCCCTCCCCTCTTTCCCTCCCCTCACCTCTCTCTCCCCCTCACCTCTCTCCCCCCTCACCTCTCTCTCCCCCCTCACCTCTCCCCCTTCACCTCTCTCCCCCCCTCACCTCTCTCCCCCCCTCACCTCTCCCCCCCTCACCTCTCCCCCCCTCACCTCTCCCCCCTCCCCTCTTTCCCCCCCCCTCACCTCTCTCTCCCCCCTCACCTCTCTTTTCCCCCCCTCACCTCTTTCACCCCCCTCACCTCTCTCCCCCCCTCACCTCTCTCACCTCTCTCCCCCCCCTCACCTCTCTTCCTCCCCCTCACCTTGCTCCCCCCTTCACCTTGCTCAACCCCCCCCCCTCGCCTCTCTTTCTTCTCCCCCCCACCTCTCCCTTCTCCCTCTACACCCCCCCCCGACCACTACATCTCTACTTTACTTCTTTTTCCTACACAAGTGCATCAGCGTAGTTCCGAGTTATATATCTTTACAAAAGTGTCTATTATTTTATGAAAAAAGCCTACATTTAGCCTATAATAGTAATAATCCCCCTCAGAACAGGGCATTATTCCCTTCCCCCTCACCTCTCTCTCTTCCCCCTCACCTCTCTCTCCCCCTCACCTCTCTCTCCCCCTCACCTCTCTCCCCCTCACCTCTCTCCCCCCCTCACCTCTCTCCCCCCCTCACCTCTCTCCCCCCCTCACCTCTCTCCCCCCCTCACCTCTCTCCCCCCCTCACCTCTCTCCCCCCCTCACCTCTCTCCCCCCTCACCTCTCTCCCCTCACCTCTCTCCCCCCCTCACCTCTCTCCCCCCTCACCTCTCTCTCTCTCCCCTCACCTCTCTCTCCCCCCCCTCACCTCTCTCTCCCCCCTCACCTCTCTCCCCCCCCTCACCTCTCTCCCCCCCCCACCTCTCTCTCCCCCCCTCCCCTCTTTCCCTCCCCTCTTTCCCTCCCCTCACCTCTCTCTCCCCCTCACCTCTCTCCCCCCTCACCTCTCTCTCCCCCCTCACCTCTCCCCCTTCACCTCTCTCCCCCCTCACCTCTCCCCCCTCCCCTCTTTCCCCCCCCCTCACCTCTCTCTCCCCCCTCACCTCTCTTTTTCCCCCCTCACCTCTTTCACCCCCCTCACCTCTCTCCCCCCCTCACCTCTCTCACCTCTCTCCCCCCCCTCACCTCTCTTCCTCCCCCTCACCTTGCTCCCCCCTTCACCTTGCTCAACCCCCCCCCCTCGCCTCTCTTTCTTCTCCCCCCCACCTCTCCCTTCTCCCTCTACACCCCCCCCCCGACCACTACATCTCTACTTTACTTCTTTTTCCTACACAAGTGCATCAGCGTAGTTCCGAGTTATATATCTTTACAAAAGTGTCTATTATTTTATGAAAAAAGCCTACATTTAGCCTATAATAGTAATAATCCCCCTCAGAACAGGGCATTATTGGCCAGTAATGCCATGTTATTAAGGGATTATTACACACATACATACATACATACATTACCATTACGCGGCAAAGAGGCGACAGCACTCAGACAGTTTGAAGCAGTATTATGTATTAAACATATAGCACATATCTCCAACGTTTCGATCCCAGAGGGGGGTCTTCCTCAGGGGTGTGCCACAGATTTGGACGCGCTGTAATGACTGCTGGTATGCGAGTATAAAGTTCGGAGATACGTCTGTTATACCCAGTGCTCCGGCGATACTACCCTATGTTCTCTTTTTCCCTCTCCGTGGTACATATCCCCCGCTCCCCTGCTGTGTGGAATCAAGTCGTCGTGCGGATACTACTACTTCAGGGTCTGCGTGGAGGAGTAATTTATATTGTGTTATGGAGCACTGCATCACTTAGCACTAGAATACAATTATTGTTCTACATTATACTATTTGGCATTGCACTGCTCTGTTATTATTAGACATTGTACTGTATATCACTTTGTAGAGTGTTTTATTTTAATACTCTAATTATACTTATATTCTATCTGTTACTTGCGTTGAGCGTCACCTTATCTTCTTTCACAACACGTTGCGTTAGGTCCCTCCTGAGAAATTACAGTATATATTTTTTTATATATAAGCCCTTAATCAGTTGTGGGCCTGATTAACTGCATACATTGGTCCTAGAAGAGGCTTTACATTCAGCCTTCTGGCATTGAGCTCCTCCAGTCTGAGTGCGATGGGCGAGGTTCTGAGGCGATTATTACTTGAAGCGGCGATTATCTCTAGCTGATCTTGACCTTTTATTACAGGATTGGCACTAGGGGGTCCCCAGAGCTGTGCCGCTCTTATTTTCAGTTCTGGGGACTGCCGGTTATAGACAAACGTACCGGTGACGTTAGCGGCGTTACTTCCTAACTCATAGAAGGGATTTAAATGGCCGGCCGATAGGAAGTCGCAAACTGAGGACGTTGCAGCTTCCCTTTGGCCTGAGACTCGGCGGATATCCCCGTGAGGGAGATTTCACACGCTACCTTCACCGGTAAGGAAACCAGCAGGTCCCTGGAAATTTAAATAGCATTGTTCAACAAAAAAATGGGGAAGGAAAAAAAAGAACATGAGGAGGAGATACTGCTAATTTAATTAATAATTGTGATACCGAACACGTATAAAACAACAAAATGAATGGAAGGTTTAAGGCAGGGAGAGGCCGTAATGACTCATACCACACGTTTAATGAGGTTTGACTTATAAAGCAGATTGAAACACATAGAACCCACTTAATCACTTAAATGGCGCCTGTACTTTTTCACTCACTTTTCTCCCCTCCCCCTCCTCGCTCACTTCCCCCCCTCTCACTTTTCCCCCTCCTCTCACTCACTTCCTCCCCTCCTCTCACTTCGTCCCCTCCTCTCACTCACTTCCTCCTCTCTCATTTCCCTCCCCCTCCTCTCACTTTCTCCCTCCTCACTCCCCTCCTCTCTCACTCTCCCCCCTCACTCACTCTTTCCCCCCTCCTCTCACGCATCCTCCTCTTCTCTCACTCATCCCCCCTGCCCTCTCTCACTCTTTTCCCCTCCTGCCTCTCACTGCTTCCTACTTCCTCCCCCCCTCCTCTCTCTCACTACTCCCACGCTCCTCTCTCTCAATTCCCCCCCTCCTCCTCCTTTCTCACTCAATCACCCCCCCCCCCCACCCACCCCAAATGTGCAGCTGTCACTTTGTTCAGAATAAGAGCATTTCCAAACTCCTGCTTTTAAGGATTAGCTGGGAGCTCATTACCGAGGTCTGTTAAAACCTTCCAGAGTGACTGAACGTTTCGCCGGAAGGTGTATATAGCTTAAAAACAGCAAGTACTGTAAGAAGGTGGGCCTCAGTATGCATCTCTGCAAGACCTGGTGATAAGCAAGTACTGTAAGAAGGTGGGCCTCCGTATGCATCTCTGCAAGACCTCGTGATAAGCAAGTACTGTAAGAAGGTGGGCCTCAGTATGCATCTCTGCAAGACCTGGTGATAAGCAAGTACTGTAAGAAGGTGGGCCTCCGTATGCATCTCTGCAAGACCTCGTGATAAGCAAGTACTGTAAGAAGGTGGGCCTCCGTATGCATCTCTGCAAGACCTCGTGATAAGCAAGTACTGTAAGAAGGTGGGCCTCTGTATGCATCTCTGCAAGACCTCGTGATAAGCAAGTACTGTAAGAAGGTGGGCCTCCGTATGCATCTCTGCAAGACCTCGTGATAAGCAAGTAATGTAAGAAGGTGGGCCTCCGTATGCATCTCTGCAAGACCTCGTGATAAGCAAGTACTGTAAGAAGGTGGGCCTCAGTATGCATCTCTGCAAGACCTAGTGATAAGCAAGGACTGTAAGAAGGTGGGCCTCCGTATGCATCTCTGCAAGACCTCGTGATAAGCAAGGACTGTAAGAAGGTGGGCCTCAGTATGCATCTCTGCAAGACCTAGTGATAAACAAGGACTGTAAGAAGGTGGGCCTCCGTATGCATCTCTGCAAGACCTCGTGATAAGCAAGTACTGTAAGAAGGTGGGCCTCCGTATGCATCTCTGCAAGACCTCGTGATAAGCAAGGACTGTAAGAAGGTGGGCCTCCGTATGCATCTCTGCAAGACCTCGTGATAAGCAAGTACTGTAAGAAGGTGGGCCTCCGTATGCATCTGCAAGACTTCGTGATAAGCAAGGACTGTAAGAAGGTGGGCCTCCGTATGCATCTGCAAGACCTCGTGATAAGCAAGTACTGTAAGAAGGTGGGCCTCCGTATGCATCTCTGCAAGACCTCGTGATAAGCAAGGACTGTAAGAAGGTGGGCCTCCGTATGCATCTCTGCAAGACCTCGTGATAAGCAAGTACTGTAAGAAGGTGGGCCTCCGTATGCATCTCTGCAAGACCTCGTGATAAGCAAGTACTGTAAGAAGGTGGGCCTCCGTATGCATCTCTGCAAGACCTAGTGATAAGCAAGTACTGTAAGAAGGTGGGCCTCTGTATGCATCTCTGCAAGACCTCGTGATAAGCAAGGACTGTAAGAAGGTGGGCCTCCGTATGCATCTCTGCAAGACCTCGTGATAAGCAAGTACTGTAAGAAGGTGGGCCTCCGTATGCATCTCTGCAAGACCTCGTGATAAGCAAGTACTGTAAGAAGGTGGGCCTCCGTATGCATCTCTGCAAGACCTCGTGATAAGCAAGGACTGTAAGAAGGTGGGCCTCCGTATGCATCTCTGCAAGACCTAGTGATAAGCAAGTACTGTAAGAAGGTGGGCCTCCGTATGCATCTCTGCAAGACCTCGTGATAAGCAAGTACTGTAAGAAGGTGGGCCTCTGTATGCATCTCTGCAAGACCTCGTGATAAGCAAGGACTGTAAGAAGGTGGGCCTCCGTATGCATCTGCAAGACCTCGTGATAAGCAAGTACTGTAAGAAGGTGGGCCTCCGTATGCATCTCTGCAAGACCTAGTGATAAGCAAGTACTGCAAGAAGGTGGGCCTCAGTATGCATCTCTGCAAGACCTAGTGATAAGCAAGTACTGCAAGAAGGTGGGCCTCAGTATGCATCTCTGCAAGACCTAGTGATAAGCAAGTACTGCAAGAAGGTGGGCCTCCGTATGCATCTCTGCAAGACCTCGTGATGTTCCACAAATGCCACAGTCCTTAGTACACATTCTTTCTCCTATTGGGGGGGGGGGAGCTTTACATATCTTGCTTTAGGTGTTTTTCAAATGTTTGTCTGTATTCTACCTTTCTTCTTTAACTTGTAATGCTTCAGAGGTGTACATAATAGCAATATTTATCCGTTTGCAATTTTACACGAAGTAACTTGGTTTGCTGCTTATAGGTTAATTGTATCTTTTATGTTTCCTGAGGAAAATAAAATACAGATCAAAACAGGGGTGGATATTTAGCAGGGTGTAATGCCTTTCATTTTGCCATGGTAGGCAGTGTCTGCGTACCTAGTACAATAATACAGACACCATTAGACCCAATAAGCCTACAGTCTGATTTTGCAACCAGTGACACAAATAACTTGATTATTTTGGTACCATACAGGTCTCTTAAAAACCGGATTATTCATGCAGCTGTAGCAATGTGACGTGTGTTGTAGTTACATCTACAGTAACTCTCCCGTGTACACCGGAAAACTAACATCAAGTCAACCGTGTGATAAGGATCCAGTCCTGCCTGTGTGTTCCCATGTTGCTGGTCTGTTAGCACCTTCGGTATAATGGAGCAG